>NC_056746.1:769352612-769605112 GCF_019279795.1 Protopterus annectens | reverse complement strand
GCAGTGCCCGCCCCACTGTAGATTTGATCTAAGACACTCCCCCAGGCCCATCTCTTTACCGCATTCTACCTAATTAACCCTTTCTGCACTTGCTTTTAGTCCTTTTTAATTTAATTACATTTTTTCAAACTGTGAGTGGACTAATATTGCTACATATTCAAGTGTGCCAGCTTGCACTGCATGAGAATTGTATTTACTACTGCTTTTGCTACTTTTCAGAGAAAAAAAAAAATTCATCTTCTTTTACTGTACTTGTGTTTCTTCCTACTTTATTTTGCTTTTGCGTCATCTTAAAAGTACTCAATTGTATTTATTACTGCTTGGTGTAACTCATTCTAAGCCTTTTAGTTTCAACACTTGGGCTTCAGACCAGTTGTTTTACATTGAGAGGGTTTGTGGTCTGCACTGTAGTGGCAGAACAGGTAGCTTACATCCTTCTAAGTTGGGAACTGCTGATTGAGGGCTCAATGTCTGTTATTCTAAAAGTGTATCAATTCTGGTTTCAGCACTTGGGCTTTCAGGCCAGTTATTTTACATTAAGAGTGTTTGTGGTCTGCACTCTTGTGGGAGGAGAGGCTGGACTCTGCCCTTCTGAGCTGGGAATTTCTGGTTGAAGGCTTATAGTGCATGCATATCTGAACTGCTTCTTACTGAAATTGGTACACCTTGTTTGCTATAGCATAGACTAGATCCAGGCCTGCTGAATCTAGCTTTGTTTGTATAACTTGAGCACTAATCCAGGCATTCTTTAAAGTATTCAATTGTATTTATTACTGCTTTGTAGTAACTTGATTAAAGTGTAGCTATCATTCTAAGCCTTTTGGATTAAGCACTTGGGCTTCAGACCAGTTGTTTTACATTAGGAAGGTTTGTGGCATGCACTGTGGTGGCAGGACAGGTAGCTTTCATCCTTCTAAGCTGGGAACTGCTGATTGAGAGCTCAGTGTCTGTTATTCCTAAAGTGTATTAGTTCTGGTTTATGCACTTGGGCTTCAGGCCAGTTATTTTACATTAAGAAGGTTCGTGGTCTGCACTCTTGTGGGTGGAGAGGCTGGACTCTGCCCTTCTGAGCTGGGAATTTCTGGTTAAAGGTTTATAGTGCCTGCATATTTGAACTGTTTCTTACTGAAATTGGTACACCTTGTTTGCTGTAGCATAGACTAGATCCAGGCCTGCTGAATCTAGCTTTGTTTGTATGCTTGTTGTTTGTTTGCTTGTTATTTCCCTGGAACGCTAATTCCACCTAAAACGCGGCTGCTCAGCACTTCTGTGGATCCCTAGTGATATCTGCATTGCTTACTGTACTTATTTCCTTGTTTCACTTGAAAGAAAGTTACTGTTTGTCGTTTTTGCATTTAAGTTACCTGTAACACATTGCACTTAAGTTACCTGGCACTTGCTCACTAAAGCAATTATATAAGTCAGCACTAAAAATTAAAAGCACTACACCCTCACTCCCCATTGGCCCTTGTTTTCAATTATAAAGGAATTCCCAATATTACTCTAGCATGTCCAAAGGTCAGTTGTCAATCTCCTCTCCGGTCCAGTTTGTGAACCTGGGAATCTTGAGGCAATGTTACAACTGCCTCATGTACACAGACAACCCTCTCCTCCTCCCAACAAATTCCAACACATGTGAGAGATGCAACCATATAGCCAAACTGGAGGCTAAGCTCTCTCAACTCAGTACTGGCATAACCAGTCAGGAGGAGAAGGAAACCACACTCTCTACAATTCCAGTCTCACACAGACCTACCACGACAGCAAACCAAGCACATAATCACACAAAAACATACATGGAGGCTCTAAATAAAGATCTGCCTAAGCAGCAGAGACCTCCAAAGCAGACACCCAAGCAACTGCTACCCCAAAACAAAACACGTGCAACACATATCTCACAAAGCCAGTGTGCCGAACTGTCACAGCCCTTAAGGCTAAACAACACACCTAATACACTTGTAATAGGTGACTCTATCGTCAGGCACACTGACGTCCCGCTCACCAGGCTGAACAAGGAGAAGGTCATGGTGAGCAGCCTGTCGGGCACTAGGATCCGCCACATAACACAAGCACTCAGGTCACTCCAAGGCAAGTACAAATATGACTCCGTCATTGTCCATGCTGGTGTGAATGACCCGAGACGTACCTCCCTGGACTACATGAAAAGAGACATAGAGGAGCTCTCTGAGCATGTAGCCCAGGCCGGTATGACCCTGACCTTGAGTAGTATCTTACCCTCACCAAGAATGATGCCACAATATGAAGACAAGATGATCAATTTCAATAATTGACTTAAGTACTGGTGTCATTCAAAGGGGATCCAATGCCTGTCAGCCTGGGATGATATGCTCGACAAGCCACGATGCTTCGCTAGGGACGGCTTGCACCTGTCACCCCTGGGCTTTCGGATATTGGCAAAGGCTCTTGCTACCCCCATAGTGCCTTTTTTAGGCAAGGCTCAAAAGACAAACCCACCTCCATAGGTATCACAAGGGATAAGAAACTAAGAGTAATGCTACTCAATGCCAGAAGTCTAAACCTCAAGATGCATGCACTTGAAACTCTCCTTAGCATGGAGAACATCGATATCTGTGCAGTAACAGAAACCTGGTTCAGGGCTCCCGAGAGCACCCCAGCACTACTAGATTATACCTCATACCATGCTTTTCGGCCCCAAAACTTGGACCGAACCACAAAAGGAGGGGGAGTATCGATATTCATCAAAGATACCCACACCTCCAGGTTGGTGGCAAAGCACGAAGCATCAGAGACTATCCATGTGCAACTAACAGTGGATAAAACTGCCTTCCAGTTTATAGCCTGCTATAGACCACCCTCCCAAACCCAGGAAACCCACTCGGCCTTCCTGAGAACACTGGAAAATATGAAGGTCTCTCCAAACACCATTACATTGGGGGACTTCAACTACCCAAACATAGACTGGGAGCATTACTCTAGCTCCAACACCCTAGCCCAAAGGTTCCTAGAATTTATAAACTCAAATGCTAAGGAACAACTTGTTACCACTCCCACAAGAGGGGAAAACATACTGGACCTGATCATCACCAACATGGGGACTCTATGCTCCAGACCAGAAGTGTTTCACTCACTGGTAAGATCAGACCATAAACTGATCTCACTGGATATTCACATCCCGACCCCACCCCCTGCCCAGAAAACCACAGTGAAAAACTTCTCTAAAGCAAATTTCACACTCCTCAAAACTGAGGTGGAATCTTTCAAAGCCCCCGGGCCTGTGGAAAATACGGCCCAGACCGTAGAATCCTTTATAAATGCATTCTATGAACACCTTCAGGAATGCATGGATCATGCAATCCCAAATAAAACCAAGACCCAATCCTCCAAAGGCAGACGTCCTGTCTGGTCTGGTGGACCCCAGCCATAAACAAACTATACAATAGAAGGAGGAAGCTACAAGGCATCTTTGATCAGTATTAGCAAAAAACTAAGGGCACTCATAAAATCGTCTAAGGCCAGCTTCGAGAGAAAAATTGCACAGGCCACTAAGGATAATCACAAGGCTTTCTTTAGTTATGTTAGGAACCTGGGTGGGAATTCCCAGATATGCTCAGAATTAGTCCAAAATGACAAAAAATACACCGAACCCACAGACATTGCCAACATCCTAGCTGACAGGTTCAGCGCAAACTTCTCCCCTCCCACCAAAGGGCAAATATCTATCCCAGCAGAGTGCTGCCCCCCTGACATCTCAGATGCTCAGGTAAGAGCCGCTCTCCCCAAAGCAAAAAACACAGCATCAATGGGACCAGATGGTGTCCCGGGCTGCATCCTACATGAACTCCAAGAAGAGCTAAACCCAAACATAAAACTACTGTTCAATCTCAGCCTTACTACAGGATATGTACCCAAAGAGTGGCGTACAGCAACAGTGGTCCCTCTCCACAAAGGTGGTGCCTCAACGGACCCTGGAAACTATCGCCCCATAAGCCTGACTAGCTTGGTCTGCAAAGCTATGGAAAGGATCATCATGGACCTCATAAATAAAGATATTGGGGACCTACAGACACTGGATCCTACCCAGTTCGGCTTTGTTAAGGGCAGACCCTGCCTCTTAAACCTGGTCGACTTCTTTGAAACAGTCACCAAGGCCACTGACGAAGGGAAGGTGGTCCACACAGCCTACCTGGACCGCGCAAAAACCTTCGATACAAAACCCCACTCGGGCATTATAGATAAGCTCACCAGCTTAAATATAAATCCCTATGTCACTAGATGGGTTGCAAACTGGCTCAAGGACAGAACCCACATGGTTACAATTGCTGGAGCCATGTCAGACTCCAAACCAGTTACAAGTGGCGTCCCACAAGGCTCAGTCCTGGGACCTCTCTTGTTCGGTATATATATTTCTCGGAGGTACAGGCCAACACAGAAGGACTGTGGCTGACCAAGTTCGCAGATGACTGCAAACTGGGCGCCATAATCGACTCTCCAGCCGACACAAGCATCCTCCAAAAGGGCCTCATAGAAACAGACAACTGGTGCCAGAGCCATGGCCTCAAGCTAAATGCCAAAAAGTGTATAGTCATCCCTTTGGCAAAACAAAGTGCCCACAAATTACCACATAGGTGGTAATCCATTAAGTACAGAAGAAGTAATTAGGGACCTGGGGACCCAAGTTGATAGCAATCTCTCATTTGACAACCACGTGGCCAAAGTGGTTAGAAAAACATTTTATATAGCCCACCTAATCATGAAGGGATTCACATCTAGATTAGGGGAGGTCATCGTGCCTCTTTACTCATCCCTCATCAGGCCCATAATCAAGTACAATGCCCCTTTTGGGATGTACCTTACCAAACACCTGCAGCAACTGGAAAGACCTCAAAAGTACCTCACCAAGAGGATCAAAGGGCTCAAACAGATGCCATATGCTGCCCGGTTAAAGAAACTCCAGCTCTACTCAGTGGCATACCGCCTGCTCAGAGGCGACCTGTGCCTAACGTATAAAGCCATGTCCAACCAGGAATTAACGGACATGCTGCACCTCAAAAAATCCAAATCCCATCGAGCTACACGCTCGAGAGACTTGAACCTCAGCACTGAAATAAACAGGACATGCTGGAGGGACAGATTCATAACCCAGAGGCTCCCTTCACTCTGGAATAAAATCCCAGTCCAGGTTAGGCAGAGTCCCTCATTGACTCTCTTCAAGAGGAATCTTGATGAATGGATGGGAGACCGTAGGTTTACCCCGGGTATCACTTCTGTGTCACTGTTAGACAGAGGCACAGTATACTAACCTCGAAAAAGGGCATAGCAAAATTAATTTAAAATGGGTTGCGAAAGCCAAACATACTCTGGCTAGGCTTATAAATGCCCTAGGGCAGATAGCCTACTATGAACCTATGAACTTATGAACTGGTGCTTGCTTTAATGTAATTTGGTAGTCTATGCCACACATCAGCTACTCTTTCAGTGAGCCAGTCTTCTACATAGGTTGTCTGATGATTCTCAACCTTTTGATAACCACAAACACTCCCAGAGGTAGCTGACTAAATGCCCCAGATACCCGAATAAAGTCTCCTCAAATATCTGAGACACTGTACACATTCAGCTATTTTAGTCTTTCATAATAGCTTAAATGTTCACATCTGTGGATGCCCATGGTATACTTCTGCTCTACTCTTCCAGTTTACTCATGCTTGTTTTCTTATAAGGTTTCCATATTGTTATCCCATACTCAAGTCTATGTCTAATGTAACTAACAAACAATGGCTTCATTTATGCTTTATTACACTTTACAAATCTTGTTATAAAATCTATGGTTCTATAACTATCATTAACCAACTGTTTGATATGGTTAGAAAAACTCAAAGCTGGATCTACCCGTATACACTTTCAATCACTGTGTGCTGTATTAAGTAATCACCTTTCAATTTATGTCTCCCAATTTTCATGTTTAGTTTTTGATGTATTTATCAGCATATTATTCTCCTGTACCCAAAAGGACAATTTAGTCAAGTTTGTTTGCAAACATCCCCTATCTATAACACATGTAATCAGTTTACCTAGTTTCAAGCCATCTGCATAGAGACTGTAGAAAACATCAGATAAACAAGATATATCAGAAAGATACAATCTAAACAAGTATGGGCCTACAATCCCATGGAACACCCTGACTGTAACCTAATATGTCACCTGTCCAATTGCTGTATGATACTTATCCTATTTGTAAGCCATACAGCTATCCATCTTATCAAGAGTACATCAAGTTGTTCTAATTTATTGATGTGTTTTGTGTATGGCCCTGTCAAATGTTAAAGTTAAATCTATATAAATTGCATCACAGCACACTTTTCCATTCATAGCTATATTATTATTGAACATCATGCTACAGGTGGTACAAGATCAATTTTCAACATATGCATACTGATATATGGTTTCAAGTCCCAACCTTTCCAATTATGCTAATAATTTATCCAATATTACCATTTCCATTACTTTTCCACAAAATGAAAGTAAACTTAAGGGACTGTCTGACACTGGGTTTGTCCTATTTCTCTTTCCCTTTCCCTTAAAGACAGGTTTAACAACTGCATGTATCCAATCTTAATGAATTTCCCCACATTTATATGACCTAGTAAATAACAGATATAATGGTACTGTAAATTCTTGCTCAAAGTGTTCTCAGGTCATTATTACTAATTCCTTCTCCCTGTGCTTTGTTTGGATCCAGTTTGCACAGTTCATTTTTCAATGTAGTCTAACATGATTTCAGCATCTGAGGTTACCTGGATGTCACTAAGACAATGTATCACCCCCTTTGTGGAGGCAAACTGCTTCTCATAAGATTTTGTAAATATATCTACAATCTGGTGTGTCTGAGAATAAATTTTAGAATCTACACACATGTCTTTACTTCTTCCACATCTTATGCATCTATAAAAGTTTCTTTTTATGCTCTATATCTTTATATAAATTTTCTTCAATTCTTACTTGACCTTTCAACCTCTTTTTCATTTCTTACATGTTTTCTCTTACCTAAATCAAGTATCTTGTTCTCATGGAAATATATCCTTCTAATATTGTATGCCTAGATCATTTTTTTTGCAAACAATTTTTCTTTCCAAACTTTCCACATTCCTTCTTTCTGCAGTTTTGCCACTGAACATCACTCCAATTACTTTTATAAAGTGACTGTTTTGCTTCCACATAAACTGTTACTAACCTTCTGTGCATGGTTTAGATTTCAGTTTGACAGAATTATCTAGCAATAAATTAACCTTTATAACTACATGATCACTGCACAACTGTGGTAAAACTTGACACGAAGTAACAGCAATTTCTTTAGGAAGACAAACAGAGTCTAGTATTTTCTGTTTCCTGGTATGCATTTTTTTACTATGTAGAGCAATTATTGCTCCTGAATGCAAATTGCAAATAATTTCCTTACTAATGTTGTTGAATACATTTCCAGAAGAAGACTGTAGTAATACTAAAGCCCCCAGGCACTACTTATTTTTCCTTTTTAATACAAGAAATATACATTTCTCTACATCATTGGCACTTGACTTTGGTGTTCTATACACTCCAACAACTGTTGTGTGTTCCACAGTTGTCTAAATTGTCACAGGTACACAATCTATAGTATTGGTGTTATCACTGAGCATGTAAAGGTCTTATAACCATCTTTAATCCCTATCATAACACCTCCACCTGATTTTTTTCTTTGAATATCTGTTACAGTAAAATCATTTATACCCTGACAGAACTGGTTTCCAGTCACTTTTTTTTTAAAGGAAAGAGCTCTATTCAATTATCACTTATGACACAGACACTCATACATTTATATACATGAAAACAAACCATACTGACATAATCTTAGTCACAAGCACTATACATCGCAAAGCATACATCACAAACCATACTGACATAATTTTAGTCAGTCATTATACATCATTTATAATCTACCCAATCACTGTCAAACATTACACAGATCATTCAAATCCTGCATTCTTTTAAACCTCATCCATCCACTGTATGTACTGCTCCCACAATTCCCAGTTTTTCCTATGTAATTTGCTCCTACGCTTTTCTAAAGATCCCAATTCCAGTTGTTTTATCTCTCTACTATATTCACTAATTCTATTACAGTTAGTTTAGACTGATTTCCATTTTCTAATAATTGCTTGTTTTGGCAGCCACCATAATTAGACTAAGCAAGGCCTTACTATGTCTAGATAATTCTGATTTTGTATCCTAGCTCAGAAAAATCATTTCCCTAGATATAACAATTTGCTCACCCAGCATCTCCCATAGAGTAGTCTGCAGGGAATCTTTAAAGTCTGCCAACTCATTGCACTCCCAGAAAATATGTTACCAATTACCTCTTTTTTCCTCATCACATCTCCAAAATCTGCTGTCTACCTGAGGAAAAATATTCTGGCGTATACTTGGGGTATAAAAATGCCTATATAAACATTGCCAAGCAAAAATCCTAAATCTTCTAGATTTTGTTGCATGTTTGGGAGGCATACATATGTCACCCTCATTGTTTCTTTGTCCAATCTTTATCGCTTATCCAATCTCTATTCCCAGTCCTTTCTAACCTCTACAGATTATATAGATTATTATAGTTATCATGCAATATTTTATATGCTCTACTAATTATTCCTTTTGTAACAGCAGCTTCTCTTCCATCCTGTACTAAAAAATTCTACCATTGCTGGTCTTTTCATTTAGCCCCATTATTTTCTCTCTGCCTATATTCTACAAATCAATCCTTGATAGGGAAGGCAAACTCTAACCTTTCTCTCTCTAGCTATTTGCTCGCAATACCTTGGTTCCTTTGCCAGTTTTCTCCAATAAATTCCAACCCCCTGTTGTCTGTATCCTTAACAGCAGTCATCCCTATTAGCACAATCTCCTTTCTCCATTCCCATGTTGGCTTACATCTTAGAATAATGTCTGCTACTTTATGAATATAATATTCTTTATAACTATTGTTTTTCTACTTTAAGATCTGCATCCAAAATCCCAGTCTCTCTTTGTTTCTTGAGGTTCTCCGCCTGTTTCATCATCATCCCTTACTACTTTGAATTATAGGTTTCTGCTTCTGGGATGTACTGTGTAGCTTTCAAATAACCCTTCAAATCAGGTAATCCCAATCTGCCTTGTTCTGTTGGAAGAAATATGCCCAGGCAGACAGCCACACAAATGATCAAAATGCCTATGTCCTTCATGGTTCACTGTTGCAGTCATGACTGTAGGGTTCTTCATGCCAGCAGCAGCCCTCGATCGGCCAGAATCCCAAAGTCTGGAATGGGTGTCAGCTGAGGTCGCTTTTATCCTGACGTCAATGCGCCAGGAAGTATAAAGACCTCAGCCGACACCATTACCCCAGTCTTTCTTGCCGCGCGGTGCCCTGAGCAGTTCGCTGATGCCGGTCGGCCTACTCCTGTCTGTTTTTGGATTTACTTCCAGGATTTTTCGTTTTTTAAGATAAGTACCCCATTGAGGAGGTCTTTTTCTTGCTCCAGTCAGATGTCAGAAAAAGTTAATAATTTTATTTCTTGTGGGAAACAAATACCTCATAGGGATTTTCACTCTTATTGTATTCCCTGCCTGGGGCCTGACCACGACGTTGCTAATTGTGGGATTTGTGCAGCATCTTCTACAGTACCTCAGATTCACAGTGAATCTAAAGAGGTCAAATCTGGTGCCCACACAACAGATTACTTTCCTGGGTGCTCTTCTGAGTACTACAACCCAGATGGCTTCCTTGACATCCTTGACAAAAAAGCGCAACTGGCTACTTCTTTCCAACATCTGGCTTCAATGAAACAGCTGACTGCAAGAAAGGTTCTGCAGGCTTTAGGTTACATGGCTTCCTGCATTCTCCTAATACCATATGCAAGACTGCATATGAGGAAACTACAGTGGTACCTCAAGAGTGTGTGGTCTCAGCATTACCACAGTGTGGAAACAGTGATCACGATTTTGCCTTGTCTACAGCAAGAGTTTCTTTGGTGGGCCGAAGCCTGTCTCCAGAACAAGGGGAGGCCTTTTTGTCCTCCACCAACCAACCAAGTTCTGACAACGGATGCTTCAGATTATGCCTGGGGAGCCCACATGCACGGGAGATGTCTTCAGGGTGTTTGGACAAAGGAGCAAATTCACCTGCACATAAATTTAAGAGATGCTCGCTGTACAGAATGCTGTGATAGCCTTCAGGGACTTTCTTCTACCAGGGCAATTGTTGATAAAGACAGACAACACTACAGTGATGTGGTACATAAACAAGCAGGGGGGCTCTCACTCTTACCCCCTGTGCAGGTTAGCCATGGCTCTGTGGTACACTGCACTGACCTGCAGAGTCCACTTACAGGCACAATTCCTGCCAGGAAAAAACAACACTCTGGCAGACACATTGAGCAGGACACTTTCGGAGCCACACGAATGGATGTTGGATGTTCGGATATTCAGGATGGTAGTACAGGCATGGGGATGTCCGGACATAGATCTTTTTGCATCCCCTCAGAATCATCAACTTCCAACATTCTGCACCAGGACCTACCACATTTGGAAACGCCTCTCAGTATATGCTTTTCCTCCATTTCCTCTTCTACCTCGGGTACTTCTGAAGATAAAACAGGACAGACCGCAAATGATTTTACTGGCTCCCAATTGGCCTCGACAATTCTGGTATTCCACTCTGATGAACCTAGTTCAGGAGCCTCCCTGGATTCTGCCTCAAATCCCTCATCTACTGTCTTAACAGGACACCCAGATCCTGCACAGTCATGTCAAAACTCTGAATCTAGCTGCCTGGCGGATCCAGGGTCTGTAAACACCTCTACTCTTTCCAAACAGGTAATGGATGTAATCCTTGAAGCTAGATAAAAAATCCAACAGCACAATGACAAAACAACGGCCACGATGGAATAGATACAAATCAAATTCCTTGAAGCTAGATGGCCCAGCACTAGGAAATCTTATGCAGGTAAATGGAAAAGATTTTGCTCCTGGAATCAGGTCCAAGGTGGTGATTCTACTGTTCCGAACATTCCTCTGATTTTAAAGTATCTGGCAGAGTTGTTACATACGGGCCTATCTTTTTCATCTATCAAGCTTCATGCTTCTGCTATTTCCGCACATTACAATACGGATCCTCAGATTTTTTCTCATCCATTACTTAAACAATTTCTTAGAGGGGCTAAGAATGTTCCACCCCCTATAAGAGCACCTGTTCCCACTTGGGATCTTAACTATGTTTTGGAAAAATTAACCTCGTCTCCTTTTGAACCTGCAGCTTCCACGGATTTAAAATTTTTGTCTTGGAAAACTGCTTTTCTTTTAGCTATAACCTCTGCTAGAAGAATTTCGGAATTGCAAGCACTCATGGCTGTGGAACCCTTCATTATTTTTCATCAGGACAGGGTTTCCCTAAGGACTAATCCCACATTTATGCCTAAGGTGGTTTCGGCAGTGGCCTTCAATCAGACTATTCATTTGCCTACTTTTTATCCTAATCCTCAAAGTGAAGAAGAAAGTCTTTTGCACTCTTTGGACGTGCACAGGCAGCTTCGTTTTTACCTGGACAGGACCAAGATATTCAGGAAATCTGACCAATTGTTTGTCGCTTATGCTCCTACTGTTCTAGGGAAAGCAATCACTAAGCAAACTATTTCTAAGTGGATTGTCCACTGCATCAAGTTCTGTTACTCTTTTCATGGCAATCCTGTTCCTGTTAATATTAGGACTCATTCTACCCGGGCTACTGTTACTTCAGCAGCCTTTTATTTGTGGGGTTCCTACCAAGGATATTTTACAGGCTGCTACTTGGAGTTCTGCACATACTTTTTCTAAGCATTACAACCTCTCTCTCTATTCTAAATCTAGGGCCGGTTTTGCTTCTGCGGTTTTGCAAAGTTTTGTGGCTGCTCCTTCTGTTTCTCCTCCAGCCACCCTTTCTTAGCTTTGGGACTCAACCCTACAGTCATGACTGCAACAGTGAACCACGAAGGACATAGTACAGTTGTGTACTCTTACCATAAATGTAGATGTTAGAGTGTGTTCACTGTTGCAGTCTGAGTTACCCTCCCTCCTAACCCCTCTTTTGTTTTTTCTTTGAGTATTGTCTGTTATGAGGTATTTTGGCTGCTGAGGTTTTGGACACCTGACATCTGGGGCAGGAAAAACTGGGGTAATGGCGTTGGCTGAGGTCTTTATACTTCTTGGCGCATTGACGTCAGGATAAAAGCGACCTCAGCTGACGCCCAATCCAGACTTTGGGATTCTAGCCGATCGAGGGCTGCTGCTGGCAGGAAGAACCCTACAGTCATGACTGCAACAGTGAACACACTCGAACATCTACATTTATGGTAAAAGTACACAACTGTACTTTTCTTTCTCTAGTTTTGTGCCTGCCTGGGCATTTCTGTTTTGATTTTAGTACAGTTTTTGTCTGAGCAACTACAGTTTGTGTTGGTTATTAGTGTGAATTTCTGTGGATATGGCTGCTCCTGCTGACCAAGCTGTTCTTTTGTCTTGTGACAGTCAAAAATCCTTGCTGGATGAACTTACCAAGCTCATCCACATGTTCTCACAGAAGGATGACAACAGCCAAGTTTCTCAAGGAGTGAATTCACTGAACGGGGAACCAGATGCCTCTATACTGTGTTTCCAGCCTTGGCACAATGACTTGAGGGAACTTCCAGTTCAATTTCCTGTTTCTTCAGGTTCTTCAATGGGTTCTTTTTGGCAGCTGGGTTTTTTACCTATTCCTTCATCCAGTGAATGGATTCAAAGGTCGGAACCATGGATTCCTTTGGCGGACAGCATACAGGAAAAGGTGTTCTCTAAATACATGGATTTTAATATGGATAGTTGGTTAAATGGGACTGACTCCAACAATGTTAACCCTGGGGACAATTCTGTTTCCTGCAAAGATATATGTAACAAACTAAAATAAAATAATGTTAAATTTTAAATCTCTTATGTTGGATAACTGGCACCTACAGGAATGTACTACTTGAAAACAGGTCCCCAGGGGTTTAAGACTGATTGTTGAATTTGGGACAGACTACTACTATGAACTTGTAGATATATTTAATAATTGTGGTATTTTAACTATGCAGGCTATTATCTGCAATAATGAAACAGGCTTAATTTACTGCAGAATGAGATCCTTTCTTTAAACAAGCACATATATGATGATTTACTATTCACACTACAAGAACACAAAAGTAAATATTTTGGTATATTAAAGGAAGTTGATGATATAGTGGAGAAAATTAAGAAATGCAAGTTTTCAAAAGCAGAGAAAGACCACAAGGAGTATAGTGATGGCAGAGCTTACTGGTTACCCCCTTTACATATGAAAAGGGAAACAACACAGGTGGATAATAATGTGCAGAGCAATGATAACAATGATTTGGTTATTGAATGCCCCACATTTGAAAGGGTTTGATGATGAAATTAGTGATGAGGGGGGGCCCTTTAGGTTATTCTCCTTTGAGAAGGTCTTTCAGAATACAAAACCAGACCCCACACCCTACTTATGCTCAGGTGACATGGAATTATCGCCAAGGACAGAGTACCAACTGAAACAGAAGGTGAAAGGGCAGGAAGAGGTACTAAACTGTACTAACCCTAAATCTTTTCCCATGGATAACAGTTAAGGAGAGACCTTCAATTTCCCTATTCAAACAGGAGGTTGTGTTTTTACCTATGACAACTTCCATGATTGCTTCTAGCAGTCTAGTCTCACCTGTGGTCTAGGCTCTACCAGTTCCATTCACTCTTGCTTAGCTCAGACTCTCGCCGCTCCCTTATCCTACTCCCAAATCCCACCCAACCCCACTAAACCTAAACTTATAGTCTATTTACTCCACCCACTCATTCTACTTAATCCAATCAGAACATCTCCTCATCCCACCAAGTTGTACTACCCCCCTCTTTACTTTATAACTTACTTCTACCCTCTTATCGGCTATCTTTCTCCATTAACTCCTCTCCCATCTAGGCTATCACCTATCTTACCCACATACTCTACTGCATATACACACCCTACCGCTACCTCTCTTTGCCTTATCCCCATCATCTTACTATTTTCTATTTAATCTCCATACACCATTTCTACTTCTACACCTAGTAATTTACTACTTCTAATCTAGCTATACCCTTCTCTCTTACTATACACAATATACTCTGCACTATTCATTACCCATTTCCTTTTTCTTCAACTGCTCAATTCTTCCAGTCCTAACTCTACCATGTTTCTCCTTACCCTCCTTGCATTTATGCTTTTCTCTTTATATTCTCTTTCATCTTACTTAGTACCACAATTCCATTTACACTCTTCCCTACTACAGGCACTGCCTCTTCCTCCATTTTCACACATCACTACTCACAACCCATCACTCCTCATTTATTTCACATGGACCATAGTCTCTTGTTTAAACCTAAACTTTATCAAACAGCACTTTACTTATGTAACATCAAACAGACTTACCATACATCCAAATTTAAGACTTTCTTTCCTGTACTGTCATTAAATTTCTGCTAATCTGTGGTGACATTCACCCTAACCCAGGTCCCAATTTCACACCATCCCCATCTCTAGCAAACTCTCCAGCTTCACACAATAAACTCAAATTTGTCTCAGTAAACATATGTAGCATTTGCAATAGTCACATAACTATATGCTTGGATAATTCTCCAATCCCCTGACATACTAGTCATCACTGAAACCTGGTTCAAAGCTTACATCAAAGATTCTGAAGTACTTCCCCTAAAATCAACATGATTCGAGCTGACTGTCTCAAAAGAAAAGGAGGGGGTATAGTCATACTATATCCAAACTCCATTTCATTAACTCCTCGTAACCATCCCACACCTTCCTTTGACAAAGCCAAATTATCAGCTATATTAATCTAAATAATAACAAAGCCTCTGGATTATTGCATCAACTATTGAAAATATCTTATACTGGGTGTCAGCCAATATTTCTATAGAAGCCATAATGCTAGGGGATGTCAACATTAACTGAGGGAACTTAATCCCTAATTGCCTAGACAGAGCATCAACCTCTTTGGTTTTTCACAATTCATAACCCACCCAACTTATAACAACTCATCATACCAAAGAGTGTCAATTGATGATTAGATTCTAGTCTCCCACCCTAGTAACTACATGGAATCTAAAATTCTACCAGACTCTATTAGTGATCACCACCCTATCTGTACAACTATCTCTCACCCTTACAAACAACATACTTACAAAACAGTACGCAACCTAACCCACTTTAACCAGCAAACCTTTACAGATATACTAAATACTATTAATTGGTCTTGCCTTAAATGCTTACCCCTTCATGAAGCAGTCAATAAACTCAACTCTACATTCTTAGACACATTAAATAGACAGCTCCTGCCAGAAGGAAAAGAGCCAAAAATAACTATTCCCCCGGCATTATGTAAACACCAGATCTCTCATGCAAAAAAAAAAAAAAACAGATAAGACCTGGATATGCTACTCAAAACAGAAAACTTATAATCCACAACACTTTAGAGCACTGTGTAATTTAGGGGAAAAAAATATGTGAACCTAGATAAAAAAAAAAAAATGCAAATCATTAGGATCAGCATAAAGCCACCACGACTTTCTGGCAAGCAATCTAAAAAATTATACATCCTGGAAATAATTCTACCCCTAAACCCTCCAGTAACAGTACTTCTTCTAAAATAGAATCCAAATTTAACACTTATTTCATCAATAGCGTAGCTTCCATTACCAACAACTTCCCAATATCACCTTCTACTTTCTCTCATCCTCCTAACTAGCTGCCCCTTCACTTTCTCTATACAACCTGTACCCACTTCCTTTAAGTCCCTGCTAAGCAAACTCAAACCTTGCTCCCCCTGCTGACAATCTTCCTAATGAGTACATAAGAATGGCAGCTGACTCTTTAGTATATCCAGTTTCCATACTTATTAACAGGGAAGCCTATGCCCCCAACATGTGGAAAAGGTTCTTTATCCTTCCTCTCCACAAAGATGCCACCTCCACAGACATATCCAGCTATAGATCTATTGCCATCCTTTCTCCTCTATCCAAAATTCTTGAGAAATGCATCCACAAACAATTTCTTCAATATCTACTTGACAATAATTTTCTTTCCCCTACACAACATGGATTCAGACCTGCACACAGTACTACCACTTCTCTTCTAACCTTCACTGACACGGTAAAAGCTTGTGATTCAGGTAACATAGTCTCATTTCTATTCTTAGATCTATCAAAAACTTTTGACACTGACCCACCCCAAAGTCTTGTCTCAGCTATCCCTGCTTGGATTAACGGAAACTACCTTACAATGGTTCACCAGTTACCTCACCGACAGATATCAATCAGTCAAATGGATTCCAATTTCTCTCTCTATCTACCAGTTATCACTAAGGTGCATCAAGGTTCACTTTTGGGGCCACACCTCTTCAACATTTTTATTAATCTTCTTCATACCGCCTCTAAACATGCAACCCTTTTTCAATATGCTGACAACTCGACTTTAATCTGCTTCTCTAACAACCTTACCCATGGTCATTATGCAACAGTGGACCTATTCAGCTAAAATGTTGCAGATACTGAATATTGCCATACCTCGCATGTTGTCTACTTAGCAGTATGTGAACTATGTTGTTCTTGCTATGTAGGAAAGACTGATAGACCACTAAAAGACAGGATACATGAACATATCTATAGCATTAGAACAGGTTCTGGTGTTAGTGCACTCTCTAAACACATAAGCCTATCTGGAGATAGCCATACCTTTAGATTTATGGCTATAGATATAAATACACCTACAATAAGAGAAGGGGATGTTAGGAATCTTACAGAAAGTAAGGAAGTTACAACGGATCTTGAGGTTCAGAGCTGATAGGGGTAAGAGTCTCAACGAAAGAGCTTCCTTGAAACCCATTCTGAAATCTAGGAGACTAACCATTAATTAATTGTGACCTACTATTTGGATTGAGAATTCACTCTTACATATCATTAATATTTGTTTTTATACGTATACATTTTATTACCATCCTGTACCAACCAGATAATACACATGTACTTAAAAACCACATCACCCCCTACAGTAACCTTAGCGCACTTCGCTAATAAAAACGAAATAAAAAAACACGAACTCAGATGACTCACGTTTTTTACCCTATCCCATCAAACAAATTTATCAGACAAGAGGTCGCTCACTGAGCAAAGGTCCCAGGAAGAGGAAATTTTCAGAGGAAAGGTACGGACAGAGGAAGAATGTAAGAAATTAAATAGCTTGGTATATGACTTTTCTACTAGAAGGATTAATGAAAATGACTTAATTCTGCTAAATAAAGGGTTGGGTTTTATACCCTCTCAGTGCAGTAAATTGAATAACACATTAACTGAATTGAGACTATTTGGCAGGTCGATAGCTCTTAAAATGTATTTTAATACATGCACAACGCCTCTTGAAGCTGTTACCAGTGTATCTCTGAAAAAGAGAAGTAATTTTACTCCTCCTTTACCTAGCAATGTTGAATGTTTCATTAGAATATGTGAGGATGATTTTTATAAATACTACACACAAAGAAAAAAGTTCAATGTTAAAAAGAATAGATACTATAACATGACTAGTTTTGAAGTAGCCTCACTTGCTAAATTAACACAGGATGATATGCTAACGATAAAACCAGCAGATAAAGGGGGTGCCATAATTCTCATGGACACATCTGAATACGATAAAAATATGTATACACTTCTTAATGATGTTAAAACATACACAGTTTTATCTACCACTGAAATATCTAGAATTATACAGAAAGTGCATGACAACATCTATGATCTTCTTATGTGCAGACAAGTAGATAAAGAGCTATATGAGTTTTTAGTAATTGATTTACCCTTGATACCCTCTATGAAAGGCTTACCTAAGGTACACAAGGGAATATTCCCACTTCCAATGTGCCCGATTGTTTCAGGCAGGGGATGGGTCACTTCCAATGTATCTACATATCTTGAGACTATATTAAGACCCATAGTGGACTCCATCCCCACTATCTTAAAAGACACATATCATCTTTTGGATGATATCTATAAATTCAATGAAAACAGCATACACACTTTGAATAAATGTGTCCTGATAACTTTAGATGTCAAAAACCTCTTCACCAGCATACCTAATGAAGATGGCCTACAAGCCATAATGGAGGTACTTAATTGCAATACAGATTTTGATACCAATGAAAAGATTCTTATACATCTTCTTCTACAAATAGTACTTGAAAATAATGTGTTTATATTTAAAGACAAATATTATTTACAGCAATGGGGAGTAGCCATGGGCACCCCCGTAGCCAACACTTATGCGAATTTAGTTGTCTTTAATTGGGAGAGGAATAATTTGTTTAGTGATGCAAGACACATTAATAACATCAAAATGTATAAAAGATTTGTAGACGATATTTTGATTTTATGGGAAGGCACTTTGGATGAATTTGAAATGTTTTTAGCATATTTAGAATCCACTACCCAGTTTTTAAGATTCACCATGGAATGGTCTTACACCAATATTAGCTTCTTAGATATCAACATCGCAATGAACGGAGACAGAATAGAAACTAGCTTATATAGGAAGGCATGTTGGGTGAACAACCTTCTACATTATAACAGCATGCATCCTAGACATGTGTTTCCAGGTATAGTCAAGAGTCAATTCATCAGAGTAGGGAGGCTATGTGGAAACGAACAAGTACTTAATGACGAAGCAAATAAGATGGAAAAGTTGTTTTTAGAAAGAGGTTACAATGTGAAAATGTTGCATGATATCAGAAATGAAGTCTTTTCGACACATGATTCTAAGATAGAATCAACAATAAGATACAAGACAACCCTTACCAGATCTAAAATTAAGGAAGGGACACCATTTAACACTAACAATAGAGTAGCATATACGATGCAATACACAAATGACAACTTTGATCTAAAGAATATAATCAAACAAAATTGGAAGCTCTTAACTATAGATGAAACAACAAGGAATATAGTGGGTGAATACCCAAAGTTTCTTTATAAAAATTCTCCCAACCTAAAAAGATTGTTATGTTTTAAAGAAGGTAAAGGAAATTCTACTGAACAGATACATTTTAATACTACGGGTACTTTTCCCTGCACCAGATGCAATATGTGTTGATATATTAGCAACGAACAAATATATAAACATCCCAAAATGGACTTTATATTTAAACCCAGGTTCTATGCAAGCTGTAACTCCATGAATTTGGTTTATCTAGCGACATGTACAAAATGTGAAGCATTCTATGTTGGCTTAACCAAGAGAAGATTTAAGCAAAGAATATATAATCACATTTATAAAATAAAGAAAAATAACGACAAGAATGCTCTAGCTAAACATGTGATTGAATTCAGAGAGCACAGTTTTAAGTTCAGAGTACTACAATTAGTACAACTAAATAAGAGATGGGGTAACAATGTGAATACCTTGGCGAATGTTGAACTATCATGGATTCTAAGGTTGGGTGCCCATCTACACCCAGGTCTGAACCAGAGCATTTGCATCAAACCAGTGCTAGATAGCAGGATATACAAATAATGTATTCCACTGTTGTTTTATATACATATATATTTATTTCACAGTTGTGTCGCTATGTTTTCGCTACCTATTTGATATTCATATATTAATTAGATATCTCCTTAATTTGGTTCATTGACTTAATATAAGCAATATTTGATAGGTTTTACTATGATATCATTATTCATATGATTTTAATGTTTGATTTTACTGATCATAATAACATATATATTGTACATATATTATTTATTTATTTATTTATATTTATATATTTACATATTTTATACTTACATATGTATTTATTACATAACATATATATATTAACATTAACATCCACATTTATATTTATATTTAGACACATGTTTACTTCTTATCCCCATGCATATAGATATGGAATTTATATAATTAACATAACATTTATTTGTTTCCATATTGAAGATTTTATATACACACAAAAGCACATATTAGTCACATATATAAATATAATTATCATTTTATTATATATATTATTTTTGCTAAAAATTCCTACAAACATATGATTATATGGCCACCAAGCATGGCCGAAACAAATATAAACATAAATGAATATATACATGGAACAGGACGTTCTTCGTTTTAGTTCATATAGTTAAACGAACATGAACATTTTTATATATATGTGTTTATCTGAGAACTTAGATTTCTATGTCCTTTTGTATCCTATGTACTTATATATATTTTTTTATATATTTTTACATACCTATTCTATAGATTTATTTATTTATTCATATATATACATTTTTTGAATGGTTTTAACTGAATGGATTCAACACTTGAAATATATTTTATTTTTTGTCACAGATATAATGTAATATAGTTTCGTTGTGGATGTATCTTTAAGATATGAACAAAATGCAACAGAAAGAAAAGTTTACTTGAGTTGTTTCACAGTGCCTCCCTACGTATACAGTGACTTCTATTCATTGCATTGAATTAACTGAATTAATTGAATGATTACTTAATTGGATGCTTAATTGAATTTTTACTGGGTATATATACTCTCCACATTTATTGCTTGAATGTGAAGATCTGAGGAAGCGCACTCTCGGTGCGTGAAAGCGCTCATCTTTTCGTTATTTTACCTAATAAAGGAGTTCCTTGCATGGCATCTTGAAGTGGTTCTTGTTTCCTGGTTGCCGAATCCGTCAGTGTTTTATACAGCACTTCGCTAATCTGAAAGACTAGTAGTTCAAACTCTCAAATCCAACAACACAGCCGGTAAATCTCTATTTGCTAACGCTGCTGGCAAAACTTGGAATTCTCTTCCTGCTAATCTTACATCTGAACTCTCTCTACCTCAATTCAAGAAAAGTCTGATGATGGCTATGTCCTTGTCCTAATCCAGACTAACTCTAACCATCACTCATGTGCACATGGAGGACTTCTGCCTACACTTTGTTTCTTAACTTATAAATCCTATGATCTCCTTGCATCTACTACCAGGTCAGCCTACTAGGCATTCAATACCCTATCATTCTTAAAAACACTGTCAGGAATTTTCCATCGGAGTAAAAATGTAATAATTTGTTTGTGTATATCTGTTGGTTGTGTTTGTTTACATCTGTGTAACAATCCCTTTATTTGTGTTTTATTTTGTGTTTTAAACTGTAAAAATTTTGAATGTCTTTATGGAGCTTTTCTCCCCGGGCATCTGCTGAAAATGGACATGTATCCAGTCGGACTATCCCGGTAAACAAATGTAAAATAAAATAAATAAATTATTAGATTTTTTTATTAGTGAGTGCCCTTTAAGGTATTTAAATTGTTTAACTGATGTATTCTCCTGATTGGATGACTTTTCTATTTAAATGGCATTTTCATTTGTGTTTTTTAATGGTCTGAAGAAGACATTGCAAAAGCGCTTACCATTTGCCAATAAATTATTGAAGTTTTTATGGTTCTCCTGCCACTTGGTTATTTCACTGCTTTAACTTTGTTTATTTTGCTTGGAGTTACTGAATAGTGACTGCAGGTAATCCCAGGTTTCACACCATGAGATTTTTATGGCATACAGAAAAATTGATTTGGCCCTGGAAGATAATTTATTACAAAGGGCTATTGATAAGACATTGTATGAATTTCTTAAAGTTTCTAAGCCTTTTTTCCTGGGATTTTTGGAATACCCAAAATCCATACATGTGTTGGTGGCCCCCTTTTAAGACCTATAGTTGCTGCTGCATATTCAAAAACACATTCCCTTGCCATTTTTGAGGACAGAAAATTTAAACTTTTCATGGTTTACACAAACATATTTTAGTCGATTTGTGGAATTTTTCTGACTAAGATGGGTAAACTAAACTTTGATCCTAATAACGCATTTCTTACCACTGATATAAAGGACCTGTTTTCTGTAATCCCACATTCTGTAGGCTTACAATGGTTTGAAGAAAACTTGTTTGACTTTGATTTTCTGTCCCTGAATGATTTCGGACTGGCTATGGAAAACACTGAAATGGTACTCAACAACAACTTTGTCTTTTGTGAAGGCAAGTACTACAAAAAGATTAGTTGTGCAAAAACTTACCATAAAGATAGATGTCCTTCTCTTCTTTGTTGCAGTATTCCTGACTTAAGGGAGTTGCCTGTCAAGGGGACAACCCCACGTTGGCCAGTATACCAAAGTCTTTTACTACCTAAGGTGAGCAGTATGTCTCATGTTGGCTGACAGCAGACATGGACCATAAAAAAGACGTACTCATGCGCCACCCTGAGAACTGAAGCCTCAGGTGGAGAGACAGTCTAAGGGAATGACAAACTGTGCATCCAAGAAAGGCAAGAAGTGGGGGAAAAGGAAGGAGGATTGGAATACTGCAACAGAGAAAAGAGGTACATCTATTGTTATGGTAAGTTCTTAGACAACTAATCTACATCCTTTTATTCTTCTGTTACAGTATTCCTGACTTAAGGGAGATTACAAAAGCTCATGAGGAAAGGGCAGAGGTATTTTCAAGGAAACCATGAAGAATGGCCCTGGCAAACCCTGCCCTGGATCTAGAGGTGGAGTCCAGCTTATAGTGTATGGTGAAGGTGTGGACAGAAGTCCAAGTAGCAGTTTTTAGGATACAGTTGGTATCCAAACCCCTGAGGAAGGCCCCTGAAGAAGATACTGCCCTGGTAGAGTGAGCTTTGACTGAGGCAGGGAGGACCTTACCATGGTGGGCATAGCAAAAGGCAATAGATATGGATATCAGGGGCACAGGAAAATAATTTTCTTGGGTGGTGAAAGCCAGGGTACATTTTTGGCTAGGCTTATATAGGCCCTAGGGCCAACAGCCTAGTACCTACCTATGAACCTATATCCAGTTTGAGATGGTCTGTTTACACACATGCAATCCCAGAGCCCGGTGATGGAAAGACACAAACAACTGGTCTGTTTTGCTGAAGGGTTTAGTCTTATGGAAGTAGAACCTGAGCTGTGTACATCCAGAGTGTGTAGGATCCTACTATTGTTCTTAGGAGAGAGAAAGAAACTTGGTAGGTAAATTGCCTGGTTTAGGGACAATTCATTCACAATCTTTGACATGAATGAAGGATTAGTCCGCAGAGACACTCTGTCTTTATGGAAAGTCAAGAAGGGGGAAGAAGCCATAAGGGCTTGTAACTCTGAGACCCACCTGGCAGAGGTAATGGCTACCAGGAAAATTGCTTTTCTAGTGCAGTATGTGAGTCATCTAGAGGAAGCAGCTTCAAACGGTGCTAGAGTTAATTTCTCTAGTACAAAGCTGAGGTCCCAAGGTAGAGCCACTGCTCTCCTGGGGGTCTGATATGAAGGACACACTTAAGGAATTGTTTAGCTTCGAATCTGGAAGCTAAGGGAAGATTTAGTAGTAAACACGCAGTAATAGCTGCCAAATGAGCCTTGATTGAAGAGTATGCTAGTCTTGCATTAAAAGCAATTCACACAGATAGGATACAACCATAGGCGGGAGCACCTTCAATAGGTCCTGCTTCCTAGCCTGACACCAAACAGAGAACCTCTTCCATTCGGAGAGGTAAGATTTTCTAGTAGTAGGTTTCCTGGCCTCCTGCAGTACTTGAAGCACATCCTCAGAGCAAAGGTGCCTGAATGGTATTAGGGCTCTATCACCCACAGAGTTAACTGGAGGGTTTCCAGATTTGGGTGTAGGAGTGAGCCCTTGTTCTGTGATAACAGGTCCACTTGGTGGTGTAACTTGTGGTGATTGCCCCTGGCTAGGTGAAACAGAAGAGGGAACCAATGCTATCTTGGCCAATAGGGAGTCACCAGCAAGATTTTTGGCTTTTCCTGGTGAACTTTCAACAGGACTTTGGGAATGAGTGGAAGGGGAGGGAATGCATATAGGAATTTCCACTTCCATGGTATTGGAAGTGCATCCACTCTCCATGCCCGAGAATGGTATTCTCTGGCACAAAACTGAGAAAGCTGTTTATTCATGGGGAAGGAAAACAAATCTATCTCTGGAAAATCCCACTGATGGACAATGTCTAAGAACACATCCCTGTGAAGCATCCATTCGTGAGCACATGTCCTGGATCTGCTTAAGGTGTCCGCCACTGTATTCTGTCTGGATGGGATGTACACCACTTGGTGAAATACATCTACATCAGAAGCTAGATCCCATACCTGCATGGCTAGTCTGCACAGGAGACAGGATCTGGTACCTCCCTGCTTGTTTATGTACCACAAGACTGTCATGTTGTCAGTGTGTACACGCAATTTCTTTGGTCTGATCAGTGATTTGAAGGTCTTGAGGGCTGAAATCAGTGCCCTCATTTCTCTCATATTTGTGTGTTCCTTCATTTGGGAGGGAGACCACTGCTCTTGAGCCATGTGGCGGCCTCAGGCCACCCCCAGCCCATGTCTGAAGCATCCATGAACAAGGTCTGATTATATGGTAGAGGGTGAATGGGAAGACCTGGGTTTATGGACAGTTGTGAGATCCACCACTGGAGCTCCTGCTTTAGACATGGGAGGAGAGGAATCAGGTGTCCTAAATGGTGAGCATGCTGAGACCATACTGATTTGAGGAACCATTGAAGTTTCCTCATGTGAAGCCTTGCCAGAGGAACCATTGGGATGGTGGAAGCCATTAGGCCCAAGATCCTGAGGAAATGTCTGGCAGAAATCTGATTTAAGTGGAGTGTCTCTGCAAAGATTAATGAGATCTCCTGTGCCTTGGAAGGTTGGACAGACACAATCATGCTCAGGGTTTGGAATCTGCAGCCCAGAAATATGACATCTTGGGCTGGGTCCAGGGATGATTTTTTGAAGTTGGAGGATGGCAATTGCCATTTGGAGGGATTTGTTCAATTCTGCTTAAGAAGTGGCTTGGATTAAGAGGCTGTCCAGGTATGGGTAAAATAAAATCCCTTGCAGCCTGCAAAAGGTTACTACTTGGGCTAGATATCTTGTGAAGACTCTCAGAGCTGCAGAGTCTCCAAAAGGCAAAGCCGAGAACTGATAGTGCAAAGATCCCACAGAAAATTGTAGGAATCTCCTGTATCTGTGGTGAACTGGGATATGGAGGTAGGCATCCTTGACATCTATTGAAGCTAGAAATGCCTGAGTAAGGACAACAAGAAACAGTGTTTGTAGGGTTAATATTTTGAAAGAGTTGACTATGAGGAAATCGTTGAGGTAGGAGAGATCCAGGATTGATCTCAAGGGTCTTTCCTTCCTGGGAACTAGGAAAAGACAGGAGTAAAACCCCTTCCCTCTTCCCCAGGGGGAGCAAGTTCTATGGTGCCCTGTTGTAGGAATTCTAGTAGAACTAGCAGAAAAAGGAGGATCTGATCTTTTGGTGCTAGGGGGATTCCACTGAAGAGAGGCACTTTGTGCCAAACCATGAAGTACCCTCTTTTTAAGATGCTTAACATCCAAGAGTCCTGAGTGATGAGTTCCCAGGAAGGAAGGGAGAAGGAAAGGCACTGAGATAGGAGAATTAGGTTGTTGCAAGTGTCACGAAGATGAACCTGTTTGATCAGGAAATGGCTGCTTGGTTATATGAGGGACAGAAGCAGAAGAGGAGAGAAACTGTTGGGTCTTCTTTGCCTCCTCCTGGGGTCTAAATTGAGGTGCTTTGGATTGCATGCATACAAAAGTTTGTTTTGCAGGGTAATTCCTGTGAAATCTGGGCACAGGGGATACCAAAATGTGAGTTCCTTAAGCTCTTTGTCTTTTTCCTGCAGAGATTTGAAGAGCTCTATGGAAGGTTTACCAAACAGGGCAGTATAATCCAGGGGGGGCATCCAACAGTTTTGCCTTGATATCCTCAGGTAGAGGCTGAAGCCTTAGTCAGGCAAATCTTCTAAGGGCAGAAGAAGCAGCAGCACTAGAGAAGGCTTCTACTGCAGCATAGGTGCACTTGATAGAACGTCTGGCTACCTGAGTGGAGGTGGCAAGGAGAGAGGATGCCAGGGCCTTATTTGCAGAGTCAGGCATATCTGACACCAATTTAGAGACCTGGGACAGGAGTTCCAAGTTGTACTTGGTCATGTGTGTCTGATAATTTAAAGCTCTGAAGGCCAGGGTAGCAGACGTATACATTTTCTTTCCTAGCCTCTCCCACTGTCTGCTGTCTTTATCTGACAGCAGCAGGGAAGAGGAAGGAATGGACCTGGAAGCTTTATCAAAGGCAACAGAAATAACTGAAGGATCTGCAGTGATTTCCTTAAAAAGGAAATGGCAGTCCTTGGGTACTTTGGAAATGGCAGTCCTTGGGTACTTTGTAGTACCTATCAGGGTTTTTAGGAGCTGGGGGCTGGGAGTCTGGGTGGGTGGAAGTGGATGCAAAGGCATCCAGAAGTGCAGGGATTACAGGAGGGATGGCTGAAGGACTGTGGGTCTGAACTTGGAGTTGGTCATAATAATGCTTCTAGACCTCTGACATCTCTGTGGAGTCCCACTTGAAGAGGTCCCACATTTTGGAGATAGTCTCCCTGAAAGAAATCTCCTCCATGGGGGACTCTGTCTCATTGGAGTCCTCTTCGAGGGAGGCATAATCCAAAAGGGAGGGAATTTGGCAGGAATAGTCCAATTCCTCATTCTCCTCATCAGAGGAAGTCTTCATCAGAGGTAAGATGGGGCCTACGTCTCTTCCTAGGGAAGGAATGCCCGGGTGGAGGAGAAGTAGCATGACCTGAGAGCTTAAAGGAGGCCTTGTGAAAAGTTCAGCCATTCCTACTGTGGATCTGAAGAAGGAAAAACATGTTTTTTTTTTGTTTCTTCTTTGCAATCAATTTATATGGTACAAAGAAAGGAGGCCAGACGTGGGTATGCACTCCACAATATTGGATTCGACATCCTCCCCAATGACAATCTGGGTAATTCCACCTAGGGTCTTCCGACACTATAAGCCTTAGTTCCCCCTTGACATCATAGGCCATCGGAAAAGCCTCTCTGGATGTGCAAACATTCGGAGCCAAGACAGCCTCTGAAGTGGGCTTGATCTGTGGATCTAGATCTCAGTCGGTGCAAGCTCTCATGCACTTTGAGAGAGACGTCTGACTCGAGAGGCACAGCTTCAGAGTCAGGCCTATGTTTTCTGGCTTTCTAACAGGCTCAGTCGTCAGATCCGGAGGAGCATCTATCGCGCTTTTTGCAAGAAGCTTGAGATGATGGTTTTTGAGGTATATCGCAAGGGAGGATAACAGACTCCTGAGAGTTTTCAGGACAAAGGGTTGGCAAATAGTACAGGATCTGTGACTGTGCTGAGGGCATAGGCAAAAAGGCACCGAGTATGACTGTCGTTATGTGGAATCCGTCATCCACAGTAACACTTCCCTTTTCTGGATGACATGAACCACCAAGATAAAGGAAGGTAGCACAAAGGTTTCTCCAATGAGGAACTTATCTTATCTGAAGAATAGCAATTCTGACAGTAGAACGACATCCAGGACTGGCAGCAAAGAAGTTCTGAGGGTGGCGCACAAGTACGTCTCTTTTATGGCCTACACCTGTTGTTGGCCAACATCAAACGTACAGCGCACCTTAGATATTAAAAGACTTTGGTATACTGGCAGACATCGGGTCGTCGCCTTGGTAAGGCAACTCCCTTAAGTCAGGAATACTGCAACAGAAGAACAGAAGGACATCAATATGTAAATTAATTCTAATCCCCTAGTACTGAATTCACATCCACTATGCCAAATATTTTCATACATTTCTCCAAAAATCTATTCTCCTTTGTTACATTTCCCCTACTGGACCCCCAGACACATCTTCACTGCTGCAAATCAAATTCCAGTCCCCACCTATAAAAAGAAGTTATTTTCTTACCATAACATTCCATGTGAGCTGTCCATCTCACTATTCATTCTTACGGATGGGTTCGGAGCCGCTCTTCGGCTCCGGCTCGGCCATTTTCACAAGCTCGAGGTCTCCAACTAGCTTGAGGCTAATTCCCTATCCCATGATGCACTAGTGCTTCAACTCAGATCTTGTTTGCCTCTAAGAAAAGGAATAGACTACAACTAAAAAAATACACACATATATGTATCTGTGGAATAAGCAATTGAAAAAGGTCAAGTCAAAAAAGTGTCCAAATTGAATAAAGCCTAGATCTCCTAGAAGTCAAAGGCTGGGGGCTGGAGGGAGGGTTGTAAGAATGAATAACGAGATGGACAACTCACATGGAAGGTTATGGTAAGAACATAACTTCTTTAAGTAAAGTTGTCATATCTCACATTCATTCTTACTGACGGAAGAGCGTGCCTAGCACCATTATTCCTGGGTGGCTCACGGGAGTATATTCTTCAGCACAGTGGACCCAAAGAATGCCCTGCCCCTGGAGGCTGTATCCACTTTGTAATGAGTAGTAAAAGTATGTGGAGTTGCCGATGTTGTTGCTGCACAAATGGTATCGATAGGCACTCTGGCATAAAAGGCTGAAGAAGTGGCAATTGCTCTAGTTGATTGAGCCTTTATTTTACCTGGAAGTTCTTTATTCAGTGAATTATAAGTAAAGGAAATACAGTCTGATAGCTATCTGGACAGAGTGGTTTTTGCTACCGGTGTTCCCTTTTTGGCATCTGAAAAAGACACAAAAAGTTGATCTGACTTCCTAAATTCCTTTGTTCTATGTAAATAGAAACATAACTGTGCACATCAAGTTTGTGTAGCATGTATTCTGCCTTAGTGCCATACTTGGGAAAAATACTGGTAACGCAATGGTCTAATTTAAGTTCGACACTGAACACATCTTTGGTAGGAAAGAAGGATTAGTATGTAGAGAAACCCTATCATTATGAAACACTAAATATGGGGGTTTGATTAATGATGTTTGCAGTTCTGATACCCTTCTGGCTGAGGTGATGGCCACTAAGAAGATGGTTTTCCAAGTTAAAAATTTCAGATGACATGATGATGCCGGCTCAAAAGGTGGAAGAATTATTCTTGATAAGAAAAAATTGAGATTCCATGGTGGTAGTGGAGATTGGTGGCTTTAAATGATAAGTGCCCTTTAGAAATGCTTTGCACAATCTATGTGACATGATGTTTTGTCCATTTTCACCTAGATGAAAATTTGAAATTGCTGCTAGTTGCACCCTGATAGTAGCAGCTGCTGCACATTCTTCGAAAAGCTTTGTTAGGAATTCAAGGCTACAGGAACGAGATGCAAAAAAGGGGTCAATCTTATTCTGTAGGGCCCAAAGAGAGAATCTTTTCCATTTGCTAAGATACAATTTTCTTGTACAGATTTTATGGGAGGATATCAAAATGCGTCGAGTGGGTAATGAAAGATTTTGTAACCTGGCTGTGTTTGGAACCGGAGCAGCCAAGCTGTCAACTGGAGGGATTTGAGACAGGGGTGAAGAACTCCTGATGAATGTATCAGAAGATCTGGTACCAGGTCCAGGATCCAAGGTTCCTCTTAAAGATATGGCTGTAGAAAGGGGAACCAAATTTGACAAGGCCAGTAAGGGGCTATCAGAATTAACCAAAAGTAGTGCATACACGACCAATAATACCAAAAACCAGGGAAGACGAGGTCCAGCCGACAGACGTTTATTCACAACGTACCATGCACTATAACATTGAGCTTTGCTTTCAGGTTTTTATAACTAAAATAGATTTAAACAGTTAGCATTAAATCTATTTTAGTTATAAAACAAATGCAATATAAATGAGCTTTTATTTGTTTTAGATAAGAAATACATCTAATATCAATTTATTTATGCCATATAATTTTAAATTGTATATGCCTTTAGTTTTGGAAATTTTCTTTAATTGTTTAATTGTATCTGAATTTAGATTGGGGGCTGTGTCACATTTTTTAAGTTTAAATTGTTATTTAAATGTTTGACTTTGTTCACTTTTTGAAGATGGACTGCACTGAAGAAGGGTCTTAACCTGAAAGCAAAGCTCAATGTTATGGTGCATGGTACGTTGTGAATAAACTGCTATCAGAATTAAGGTCCTTCCCAACAATTTGGCTTTCTGAATGACTTTGGGCATTAACAGAATGGGAGGAAAGGCGTACAGGAGACCCAGGGGCAACTCGTGTATGAGTGCATCCCCTGGGGTCTTTCCCTGAGGGGGAATCAGGGAGAAATAGACACTGCATTTTGTGTTTGTGGATGTGGCGAAAAGGTTGCAGCAAGGCTGGCCCCATCTACGGAAAATGCTCTCCGCTACTTCTTGTTTGAGGGACCACACTTGTGGCATCAGTATATGTCTGCTGAATTTGTCCGCAATCATGCTGGATTTCACCGGGATGTGTGTTGCTATTAGAAAGCGTTGGGAAGATGTCGCCCATTGCCATATTCTCAGGGTCTCTTGACATAGAGGATAAGATCTGGTTCCTCTTTGTTTATGTACCATACCACTGACATATTGTCTGTCTGAATTGCAATTGTTCGTACAGGTAGAGAGTCTTGGAATGTGCAACATTAGAAGCACCGCTCTCATCTCCAGAATATTGATATGCAAGTGAATCTCGTGTTTCTTCCATGTACCTTGGACTGTTTTTCCCAGATAATGCCCCCCCACCCTATCTGGGAAGCGTCTGTGGTCACTGTGGCTGGGGCACTGGAGGAATAAAGGGTTTCCCTATCATTACTTGGTCTGAATAAAGCCACCCAAATAGATCCTTTTTGCAAGCTGGCGTCAGGGTTATTTTGTGGGACACTGGGAGTGTATGCAACGACCACTGGGCAAAGAGAAGCCACTGTAAGATCGTCATATACATGCGCACCATAGGAACTATTGCGATAGAAGCTGCCATTGTGCTCTGGCTTGGGCTTTTGTTTTGTGCAGGAGATTCAGCAACTGTTTTCGAAGGACCTGAATCCTTTCCTCTGGAAGTTTTACCATCGTATTTGTGTTTAGCTCTGCTTCTATAAAAACGGTATGTTGAGATGGCAATAAGGCAGATTTTTCATAACTGACAGTAATTCCCAACTCTGCAAACAGCTGTAACATCATGTTCCTTGCTTGAAGTAGTAGCTGCTTGGTGGTGTTGGTTAGGAGCCAGTCGTCTAAGTATCGGAACACATGGAATCATTGCCATCTCAGGTGAGCCATGGCTACTGCCATACATTTGGTGAATACTCTGGGGGCTGTAGTAAGGCCAAAGGGCAGAGCTCAAAATTATAAAAGCACAGGTGCCTCCTTGATGGCCTGTCCATTTTTATGTGGTAGTACTCATCCTGAAGGTCTACAGAGCACATCCAATGGTCTTTCCCTAGAAAGGGAAGTATTGACTGCAACGTGACCATCCAGAACGTTGTCTTCTTTACTGACTTGTTTAGTCTGCTGAGATCCAGTATTTGTCTCCAGTCCCCTGTTTTCTTTGGAACTAAAAAGAACCTTGAGTAACTTCCGTATCCTACTTGGTCTGTGGGGACTGACTAGATGGCTCATTATTTAGCAACTTTTGAATTTCTATGGTTGCGTGATCCCTTTGATTTGGTGGAACATCCGGAATACTTTTGTTTGGGAGAGGTGGGATTGAAAAGGGTATTGAGTAACCTCTGGATATGATTCTTTGCACCCATGAGTCTTTCGTAATTTTTAACCAGGCAACTGGATGCAAAGATAAGTGTCCCCGACTGCCTCCAGAGTGGGACAGATGGGCCTCCTCTCAGGATGGCTGAAAGGGTTTTCCAGAAAAGGATTCCCAGTCACCCTGATTCTGGGACCCCCCTCTGTTTTGTAGGCATCATCTTCCGTTATTTCCTCCTCCTCTGACCCTGAAGGAGGATTCACCACGTGTGTCAGGAAAATCTCTCTGTGATTTCCAGAACCACATCTTTCCCCCTTTTGACCTTTGGGATAGGGTCTGGAAAGGGTGGAAAAACGTACTCCCATAGCAGAGAGTCTTCCCCTCTTGTTCACACCTGGTTAATGTTTCTTTTACCATGGGTCGGAAAAGGGATGAGCCATCAAAGGGGGGTGTTTATGAAGGATGACCTGAAGGGTTCTGTGAAATTACAAAGCCGAATCCAGGAATGTCTCCTAAGGGTGATTCCTAAACATGTTGACCTACCCGCTCCATCGGCTTCATAAGAGATAAGGCTCATTGTCGAGTTAACTAGGGGGCTAAGGGTGGAGAGCTGGGATGATACTTTTTCTGACATCCCCTCAGCTACTGAACCCGGGAGAGTATCTCCTAGCTCTTTAATGAGATCTCTCTGTAATCTAGTAAAATGGGTTAAGTAGTTCAGGGACCGGATGTGAAGGCTGCTGATGAAAACATGTGCTTTCCGCATCTGTCCATCGTCTGCGAATCCTTATTTGGTGGATGAACAGATGAGGATGTTTCAGATAACTCGTTTTTAGCGGCTGCCGCCACCACTATAGCATCCACTGGAACAACTTTTGTTAGAAAACGTTTGCCTTGTGGACTGGTTATGAACTTATTTGGCCTCCTAAGGACGAGGCCCCACTGTGTCTGGAGACTCCCACGCCTTTCAACAAAGTAACTCCAAGAGCTTGTCGAAAGGCAGAGACACCCAAGAGGTGGACTGTTGAGACCCGTGAGCTTTCAGGTACACGGACTCCTCTTCATTAGGGTTAATGGACTTCCAGCAGCCTCACTGCTTTAGGATCTCTAGGATGTCTGCAAAGGAGACATCCTCAGAGGGCGATCGTGGGGACCCTTCTGATTCATTGAGGTCTGTGTCTGATGTAAGTGACTCCTGTGGAGAGTCTAAATCCTTCCTCTTGCAAGTTTTCTTTCAAGGAGCTTCTTCAGAAAGGTATTCTGGAAAGGTCTTGGAAGACAAGGGACCACCCACTGGGGGTTCCTAAAGCTCTGGGTCTCTACGGCATTTTGGAGTTGGTTCTGCCGAGAAAGACACCAGTGCTTTAAGGGGTAGAATGGGTGCAGCAGATGGTGAGGCTGTCTCTGATGACAGAGCTCTCCTCATAGCCTTGAAGGCTCCACTCTCCTGGGCCGAGGAACCCACTGGTTCCAAGGAACCGATGCACACTCCTGGTGCCAGAGGTGCAGGCTCCAAAGCCGAGGTAGGGCCGACCTCACCTGAGCCGATGCTCCGAGAGGAAGAGTCGGATCCAACAAAATATCGGCTCCACTCAACCCCCTGGACCTGACCGGCGAGTGTCGGCCCCTAGACTCTACAGATGGCACTGAAGTAGTCGATGCAGTCGGAGCAGAAGAACCTTGGGTAAAAAGGTATATAACCTATTTACGCTGAAGATGTTTCAGGTCAAAACGGAGCAAAAACAGTGAAAAATCCTGAAGTGGCACCACAGCTCAGGCTATATAACAAACAACTGAAGCATAAAAGCAAACGTAATTTAATTAGAAAACAAACAAAAGGCCTAATTACATTGATGAGCGCTTTCGGTGAAACTTCACCTTTTTCAAATCATAAAGTACAAAATTCATATTGTTTAAAATAACAATAGATAGCCAATCATGTTAGTTAAAGCTGACACACCTTCAAAAATTAACAAATCAGAATGCCAGGCATAAAATCAGGAAGTATGATAAAAAATATATCTGACCAATCCCAAGCTAGGAAAGGTTCTGATAACCAATAGTAAAATAGTTAAACTCCTCAGAGGAGTGGTTTAAGGCAGTAACTTGTAGTTTATTGGCCATTTTGGGTTATTTCCTGTCTTTTCCAGCCCCCTGCTATAAAGCATGCTTTGGCGGGCCTTTCTGGCTATAGAGAACTCAGCACAGCTCCTCGTGGTGTCCAGCAGAGTTCCTAGAGCAGCAGAGACCAGAAAAGACAAACTTTCCAGATTCTAAGTATTTTTTTCTGCATTTTCGACTTTTTAAGCCTTTCGATTGCTATTTCTGCCTGTTTTATTCTGCTATTACCTGTTTTTACTGTTTTTAATAGCTTGAATTGTTTATTGCACTTGCTTGTTTAAGTTTTGCTTAAAAGTTAAACAACAGGCAAATACACTCAAGTGTACTAGCTTTTGATAGCATTTAGTCGAAAAACACAGCATTTATTGTATTTTCTGCCTGTCTGAAAAAAACTTGAAAAAAAAACAAAAAAAATACTCTTGTTTTCCATACTGTTCTAATAGTTTGTTCCAGTGATCAGATTTTGCTGATCCCTGGGCTTTGTCTTGGTTCCTGTTTTCTCCATTTTCCTTGTTTGGTCAAGGGGTAGTTTCTTTACTCACTAGTGGGAGTAGGGAGTACTGAGCTGCCTGTTTGTCCTCAGAGGAGTGGTTGAAGGCAGTAACTTGTAGTTTATTGGCCATTTTGGGTCATTTCCTGTCTTTTCCAGCCCCCTGCTATAAAGCACGCTTTAGCGCGCATTAGCGGAGTTGCCACTGTTGCACACTAGGGCAGCGCCGGTTAAGCAGGTTTAAACTATTCGGGCTACCTAAAGTCCACTCTTCAAATTTTCCCTTAAAACTACCTTCCTCAAACTATACTACTGATCTAATCAGCGTATCCTATAACTAAAAAGATCATCTCTACTTGACTCCAAGTGGACTATTCTCTATCTGTTAAACCTAGCACTTGCTCCTACAGTACTTATTACCTTGATACGGCACTCTTGTCATAGATAGTACCCCAAAAAGGCAACCCCCCATTTCTCGGTCACCCACGTCCCCCAGAATCTTTTTTAAAGTTTTTTTTGTCTATCCTTCTGGCATGTCGAGGGATCAGTTGCTAGTGTCCTCTCCTGCTCAGCTGGTGAACCTGGGAATATTGAGGCAATGCTACAATTGCCTCATGTACACAGACAACCCTCTCCTCCTCCCACAAAACACAAATACATGCGAGAGATGCAACTATATGGCCAAACTGGAGGCTGAGCTCTCTCAACATAGGACTGGCAAGACCAGTCAGGAGGAGAAGGTTACCACACACACTATAGACCCAGTCTCACATAGTACCATTACAACCTCAAATCATACACATAAACACACAAAGACATACTCGGAGGCTCTGAACAAAAATCTACCAAAACAGCAGAGGCCACCAAAGCAGACACCCAAACAACCACCACCTCAGAACACAACACCTGCAACACATAGACCTCACAGTCAGAGTGTCAAACAGTCACAGCCCTTAAGGCCAAACACAATGCCAGACACACTAGTCATTGGTGACTCCATAGTCAGACACACTGACGTCCCGCTCACCAGACTGAGTAAGGAGAAGGTCACAGTAAGCTGCCTGTCGGGCGCTAGAATCCTCCACATAACGCAAGCACTCAGGTCTCTCAACAGCAGGTACAAATATGACTCAGTCATTGTCCACGCTGGTGTAAACGACCTGAGACGTACCTCCTTGGACTACATGAAAAGAGACATTGAGGAGCTCTCTGATTATGTAGCCCAGGCAGGTATGACCCTGACCTTGAGCAGTATCCTACCTTCACCAAGAATGATGCCACAATACAGAGATAAGATGATCAGCTTTAACAATTGGCTTAAACACTGGTGTCATTTAAAGGGGATCCAGTGTCTGTCTGCCTGGGATGACATGCTGGACAAGCCACGCTGCTTCGCAAGGGACGGCTTGCACCTGTCACGCCTGGGATTCGGATATTGGCAAAGGCTCTTGCCACCCCCATAGTGCCTTTTTAGGCAAGGCTCAAATTCTAAACCTACCACCCTAGAACACAAAAAGGAAAAAACTAAGGGTAATGCTGCTCAATGCCAGAAGTCTAAATCTCAAAATGCACGCACTCGAGGCCCTTCTCAGTATGGAGAACATCGATGTCTGTGCTGTGACAGAAACCTGGTTCAAGGCTCCTGAGAGCACCCCAGCGCTATCAGGTTTTACCTCATATCATGCGTTCCGCCCCAAAATCCGGACAATACCAAGAAAGGAGGGGGTATCCATATTCATCAAGGACACCCACACCTCAAGACTGGTGGCAACGCACGATGCATCGGAGACCATCCAGGTGCAATTAACCATAGGCAAGACTGCTCTGCAAATTGTAGCATGTTACAGGCCACCCTCACAAACTCAGGAACCTCACATGGCCTTCCTGAAAACACTAGGGGATAAATGTATCACCAAACACCATCATACTAGGTGACTTCAATTACCCTAATATAGACTGGGAACACTACTCAAGCCCAAACACCCTAGCCCAAAAGTTCCTGGAATTCATAAACTCAAATGCCATGGAACAACTAGTCACCATCCCACAAGAGGAGATAACATACTTGATCTCATCATCACGAACATGGGAGCACAATGTTCAACACCGAAGTATACCCCTCACTGGTGAGATCAGATCACAAACTAATCTCGCTGGAGGTCCTCATCCCACCCCACCTGAAATAAAAAGACCACAGTAAAGAACTTCTCAAAAGCCGACTTCACACTTCTAAAGACTAGTGTGGTCTCCTTTAAGGCCCCCGAGCGGGAAAACAGTACTCAAGCCGCTGAATCACTTACAAATGCCTTCTACCAGCACCTGCAGGACTGCATGGATAAGGCAATCCCAAGCAAAACAAAGACTCTTTGTACCAAAGGCAAGCGTCCAGTCTGGTGGACCCCAGCCATAAACAAACTCTACAACAAAAGGAGGAAGCTACTACAAGATAGAGCAAAATCCTTAAAAGGTAAGACACCCTTGATCACTATAAGTAAAAACTAAGAGCTCTCATAAAATCATCCAAAGCAAATTTCGAGAGAAAAATAGCTAAAGACTCAAAAGACAATCATAAGGCCTTCTTTAGCTATGTTAGAAACCTGGGAGGAAACTCCCAGATATGCTCAGAACTAGTTCAAAATGATGTGAAGATTACTGATCCTACAGACATTGCCAACATACTGGCTGACAGGTTCAGTGCAAACTTCTTCCTCCCCAAAAGGAGAGATATCTATACCAAACGATTGCAGCCCCCAAACATCTCCAGCGCCCAAGTGAGAACTGCTCTCTCCAAAGCAAAAAACACAGCATCCATGGGACCTGATGGTGTCCCCGGCTGTGTGCTCCACAAACTCAATGAGGAATTAAACCCACAGCTAGGACAGCTGTTTAATCAAAGTCTTACCTCTGGATACGCACTCAGGAGTGGCACACCGCAACTGTGGTCCCACCACACAAGGGCGGCGCCTCCACCGACCCTGGAAATTACCGCCCATTAGCTTGACAAGCCTTATCTGCAAAGCCATGGAGAGGATCATAATGGACCTCATAAATAAAGACATAGGGAATTTTCAGACTTTGGATCCAACCCAGTTTGGCTTTGTCAAAGGCAGATCATGCCTTTTAAACTTGGTTGACTTTTGAAACAGTCACCAAAGCCATTGATGAGGAAAGGCAGTCCATACAGCCTACCTCGATCTGGCTAAGGCCTTCGATACAATACCCCACTCGGGTATCATTGAAAAACTCATCAGCTTAAATGTTAACCCATACATCACAAGATGGGTTGCAAACTGGCTGAGTGACAGAACCCACAGGGTCAGAGTTGCTGGCGCCATGTCAGACTCAAAGCCTGTCACAAGTGGTGTCCCACAGGGCTCAGTCCTGGGCCCACTCTTGTTTGGCATCTACTTTTCCGAAGTACAAGCAAACACAGGAGGGTTATGGCTGACAAAGTTTGCAGATGACTGCAAACTGGGCCATAGTAGAAAACACATCTGACACAGATATCCTTCAGAAGGGTCTCACAGAAACGGATAACTGGTGCCAGAGCGACGGCCTAAAGTTAAATGCCAAAAAATGCATAGTCATACCCTTCGGGAAAAACAAGGTTACCCCTAGCTACCAAATAGGTGGCAATCCACTGAGCACAGAAGAAGTTATCAGGGACCTGGGGACCCAGGTTGATAGTAGTCTGTCATTTGACACCCATGTTGCTAAAGTAGTTAGGAAGACCTTCTACATTGCCCACCTTATCAAGAAGGGATTCTCATCTAGATCAAGGGAGGTCATAGTCTCCCTTTACTCATCACTCATCAGACCAATGATTGAGTACAATGCCCCATTCGGAATGTATCTGACCCGACACTTGCAGCAGCTGGAGAGGCCACAAAAGTTCCTCACCAAAAGGATAAAGGGTCTCAAAAATCTGTCCTATGCTGCCCGACTGAAAGAACTCCAGCTCTATTCAGTCGCCACCGCTTGCTCAGAGGTGACCTTTGCCTAACATACAAGGCCATGTCAAACCCAGATTTGATGAATATGCTTCACCTCAAAAATCTAGATCCATCAGAGCCACAAGGGCGGGAGACTTAAACCTCGACACGGCTATTAATAGGACGTGCTGGAGGGATAGATTCATCACCCAAAGACTCCCTATGCTGTGGAACAAAATCCCGGTACATGTGAGGCAGAGCACCTCGCTGGCCTTGTTCAAGAGAAATCTTGACCAATGGATGGGAGATCGCAGATATACCCCAGGGATTACCTCAGTGTCACTGCTCGACAGAGGCACAGCAAAATAATGGGTATAGTTCCCCATACTAAAGGGGTGGCGTAAGCCACAAAACGATGGGCTAGGCTTGTAAATGCCTAGTATGAACCTATGAACCTATAAGAAAGTTTCTGTTTGGAACAGTACCATTGGAAAAACTATTAAAAAACAAACATAATGTGAAAAGATGTTATATAAATTAAAATTGTGTGTGTGTATATCATGAAAATATTAGCAGTAAAGTTCTTGATACTTTATGATCAATGTATATATGTAATGAATACATGGATGCTTAAGCCCATCCACTTTCGCGGCTGTGGATAGTAGTTACACAATATTATTGAAAAAAGGTCCTCATTCACAGTAAGGCTAAACAAAGTAATAAATAACATAAACAACCCATCTGGGATATTTGATTCTTGTTTAGACTACTAATGGATAATGGAAAATAGAAAATAAAGTCATAAAATCTAGATTGAAGCCATCCGCATTCGCCGTTAAGGCTATTCAGAGCATTAATTAAGTAGTAAGCTAATCAATAAAGTACTTAAATTGCAAGCAGCCAATCAGTAAATCTGCCAAATCTCTGCAGTTAAACTTGTACAGAGCTGGGGGACTAAAACAGAGACCGTCCGTTTTCACGGCTACGGCCATTTCTGTACATGAAGTTGGAAACAAGCACTGAATTTGATTAGATGACAGTCAGCCTATCCACAGTTTGGTTAAAAGCTAGACTAAGTTCTGTACAAGTCTACAAACAAAAACTGTCCGTAATTGCTGCTATGGCTATTTCCACTGATACAACTAGGGCCAATCAGAATGACTGTTGAAGAGTGATAGCCAGTCAATATATTAGTTAGATCACAAGTAGCCAATCAGTAAATTGGCCAAAACTCTACAATTAACTTTATGCAAGGTCAAAAGACTGAGAACAGAGACCGTCCGTTTTCAAGGCTATGGCCCTTCCCATATACAAGATTAATGTTTGATGTTAACTAGAAATAATGTTAGTCCTGATGTATTATAATGTTCAGGAAAATACATAAGTGCATATGATGCTAATTATAACGGGTAGAGGGAGACTGTCCGTATTCACTTCTATGGTCAGTTCTGCATTCGCAGTTGGGATCAAGCTATAGGTGCTGGCTAAATGCCAGTCAGCCAAGCAGTAGTTCAGCCAAAATCTGTGTAAATTAAGAGGCAAAGACCGTCCGCATTCACGGATACATCCTTTTCCGCATTTGCGGTAAGGGCCAATCAAATCAAATAATCAGATATCGTGGCCAATGAGATTTCAGTTGTGTTTTAGTCAGCAGATCCGTGACTTAACCAATCGATAGGGAGCATAAGGAAGAAAACAAATCAACCTAAACATTATGCAAATTCAAAGACTGAGGACAGAGACTGTCAATTTTCATGGCTATGGCCCTTTCCACATATAGGATTAATGTTTGATGTTGACTAAAAATATTGTTGGTCCTGATATATTATGAAGTTCAGGAAAATATATAAGTACATATAAAGCTAATTGTAACGGGTAAAGGGAGATCTTTATTCATTTTTGCGGTCGCTTCCGCATTCACAGTGGGATCAAGTAATAGGTGCTGGCTAAATGGCAGTCAGCCAATCAGTAATTCAGCCAAAACCTACGTAGATTAAAGGCAAAGACCGTACACATTCGCGGCTATGGCCTTTTCCGCATTCGCGGTAGGGGCCAATCAAATCAGACAATCAGATATAATGGCCAATCAACAAAGGGCCAATAGGATCTCGGTTGGGTTTCGTTCAGCAAATCCATGACTCAGTCAATGGATAGGGAACATAAAGAAAAAGAGCAAATCAACCAAAACAGGGATCGAACTAACAAAAACCTCATTAAATGAAACATGGAACATGTTGATGTTAACGGGTACTTATGAATACGAATATGTGTAAAACTAATCTGATAAGTATAAAGTGACTATTTCACATGAGATGTGGAGTGTTACAAACTAATAGTATGACATAAATTCTATCTGTGTTAGTGAACATGCATTATGTGTACTTAAATGATAGTGTGTTTTATAAATAATATAAAACAAGTAAACAAACCTACAGCAAGGGACATACCCATTTTACATAGTGTACAAGTATATAAATTGCTTTACAAACACAAATTAAGGCTGGTAATCCTCAAAGAAAGTATTAACCAATATTCCTCTAAGTATTCCAGAATATATAAGTTGCACTTGTGTACATCGCAACCAGTGAACATTGTAAAATAAGAAATTAACCAGTGACATGTTTAATGGAGAAAAATAATACAAATTACTCTCTATAAGATCAAAAAAAGAAAAAGGGATGTCTATCAACATACAAGAATATTCATGGTCACATTTACAAAGCATGAATTAGTCACACATAAAGAAATGCTTTTCTGTTAACATTGCTGGGAATTATATCAATTGAGTTAAATCTGATAAAGTACTCGAAATGAAAATATACTCATAACTGTACTAAAATAAAAACAGTATTGATGAAAATATGTAATTACTATCTTCAAGAAGCAATGATTATACAACAATAATTAAAATGCCTAAAAATAATCAAAGTTTCCTAGGTAAGCAAATACATTATAAAGCTGATAAGCATTAAGAAGGGATTAAATCAGTCTATTCCACTGTTTATGTAGGAACAATATGATAACTTCTGCTTATGGCAGATTCAAAAGAAGCACCGCTGACAACATATAAACGTATTCAAATTAATACTCTTAGAAAGAAAGAATCCAGAATAATGCAGTAGTTATCAATTAAAATTCATGATTGTCAATCTTATCAGTTCTAAATAAACCCAATACAAACAAAGATAAACCATTTCAATTTACCATCCTAAATAAAATCTAGGGACAACCTATAGAGTCAGAGTGCATAAAAACTAAACAGTGTAGTGATTTTAAGGTTGGAAAAACAATATAGAAGTTCATTTGTTTGCTTTGAGACGTCTATTTTTAAGAGCCGGTTTAAAGGGTATCAGGCTGTTGAGGCCTGGAGAACGGGTACTTCTCAAATTCGTAATCCATTTCATTTTGCAAAGTTCAGTACGATGAAAGTAGTCTCCTCCCCTGGGTGTTGGTTGGATGACCTAAATTGCTCTAAATGAAAATCTATGTGCTGGGTAAAGTGCAATGTGACCCACAAGACTATTATGTGGGTCACATTTGGAAATATCTCTAATGTGTCGCAAGATTCTATTCTTAAATTGCTGATCAGTCTTTCCAATATAAAAAGAGCATTCACAGCATGTTGCTAGGTAGACTAAATACTGTGTAGTGCAGGTGGCTTTTGCTTTTTACCAATAAGTCTTATTGGTAACCGGATGCACAAAGGAATTATTTTTGTCAATGTATTGGCAAGCTTTACATCTTCCACACTTGTGCCTTCACTGATGGTGGATGCTTTCTGTTGGAAGCCATGCTTGTTACACAACAGTTGTTTAACATTGCTCTTGTTTCTGTAGACAAACCTGGGGGATGTCTCCAACTATGTCCTTAACCTTTTATTTTTCCAAAAGAATGGGCCAGAAAGTACAGTTGTGTACACTTACCATAAATGTAGATGTTTGAGTGTATTCACTGTTGCAGTCATCACATTTGGGTTATCTGCTTGCAGTAGCCCTCAGTCGGCCTGATTATCAAAGTCTTGGGTCCTGCGTCAGTTGCTGTCTCATCTTCCATGACGTCAGGTAGTCAGGGGTATAAAGCATACAGCAGATGCCATTACATCAGTTTTCCTTGCCCCAGATGTCAGGTGCCCCCCTAATGGGAAGCAATTAAATATATATATGCAGGTTTATACCTCCAACGAAAAAGCAAATACACCAAAAAGCTTTTAAGCATAGTAAAGGAGCGTAGAGGTATAGCCAAAAGAAGTCAGGGGGCTGGAGGGAGTGTAACCAGGACTGCAACAGTGAATACACTCAAACATCTACCTTTATGGTAAGTGTACACAACTGTACTATGGTCTTCGTATTTCACTGCTGCAGTCATCACATTTGGGTAGATTCCCAAAACTGAGGATGATAGGAGAAATTTAGATGATAGGAGAAATTTAGATGATAGGAGAAATTTAGATAGCATTTGGACCAGCCAGCTCTGGATTTAGAGAAAATTGGCAAATGGTAATGCTTGGTGAAAAAATGTACAGAACTCCAGGTAGCAGTTTCTAGGATGTCCCCGGTAGGGACACCTCTGAGAAAGGCTGTACAGGTAGATGCAGCCCTGGTTGAGTGTGGTCTTATCCCCTGTGGGGTAGGTTTTCCATGGTGCTTATAACAGAAATGAATGCAATGGCCTATCCATTTAGAAATGGTTTGCTTTGAAATGGCCTTCCCCTCTGCATCTGCAGCAAATGCCACCAGCAGTTGTTCAGATGTCCTATGAGGTTTAGTCCTGTCCAAGTAAAAATCTAAGTTGTCTGTGCACATCTAAGGAGTGCAGTATCCATTCCCCTTTGTTCTGTGGATTGGAAAAGAAGGTTGGCAAATGAATGGACTGATTAAGAGCCACACTGGATACTACCTTGGGCATGAAGGAGGGAATGGTCCTGAGGGACACCTTGTCTTCATGAAAGGTGATGAAAGGCTCCACTGCCATAAGGGCCTGTAATTCAGATACCCTTCTTGCTGAAGTGATTACTAAGAGGAAGGCTGTTTTTCAAGAAAGGAATTTTAACTCTGCACTTGCAGCTAGCTCAAAAGGAGGTAGAGTGAGTTCTTCCAATACAAAGTTAAGGTCCCAGGCTAGAGTTGGGGCTCTCCTGGGTGGTCTTAAGTTTTTGGCTCCTCTGAGGAACTGCTTAAGCAGTGGATGAGAGAAGAGGGGTGGTTCTGTGTTGTAATGAGCTGAAATGGCTGAGGCATGAATTTTGATGGAGGAAAAAGAAAGGCCCTTGTGAAGCATCTCAGTTAAGTATTGAAGAATCTGAGGTAAATTGGGCACTGCTGTGCCCATCCCTTGTGTTTGGTTCCAGGAACAGAATCAATTACATTTTTCAGCATAAGATTTTCTAGTGGTAGGCCTCCTTGCCTCCAAAATGACATCCAACACTTGTTTACTGAGGGACGGTAACGGAGAGATTAGGTAATTAGCCAGGCTGCCAGGTTCAGAGTTTGAAGCTGAGGATGCAGAACCTGGCCCTCCTGCTGGGACAGCAGGGTACGGGTCTGAGGCAGGTGCCATAGAGCCAGCAGTGACACACTGCGCAAGAGGGGGTACCAGTGTTGACGTGGCCAGTCTGGTGCAATCAGTATCGTCCTTGGTTTGTCCTGTTTGATCTTTAGTAGTACTTTGGAGAGGAGAGGCAGAGGAGGAATGGCATAAACTGATAGATTTTTCCAGTTGAAGGACAGGGCATCCACTTTCCAAGCTTGTTTGTGGGGAGTCCTTTTGCAGAATTTGTCCAATTGATAGTTCTGGGGGGAGGCAAACAGGTTTATATCTGGGCTCCTTCATTTGTTTATCAACATGTTGAAAGTCTTTGGTTCCAGTTTCCACTCGTATGGGTCCATGAGATTTCTGCTTAGTTTGTCTGCCAGTGTATGTAGCTTTCCTGGCAGGAAATGAGCCTGTAGATGCACTTGGTAGCTCAAGGCTGTGTTCCACAGAGTCATGGCTAGTCTATAGAGGGGGTATGAATGGGTACCCCCCTGCTTGTTTATGTACCACATAACAGTGGTGTTGTCCGTCTTTACCATTTATTGTCCTAGAAGAATGTGGTCCTTGAAGGCTGTCAGAGCATTCTGTACAGCTAACATTTCTTTTTGATTGATATGCAGGTGCATTTGACTTGGGTTTCATTTGCAGTCATTACATTTGGGTAGACTCCCAAAGCCAAGGAGAAATTTAAATAGAATTAGGGCCGGCTACAAGGCCCTGCAAGACTGCAGTGGCAAAGCCAGCTCTGGATTTAGAGAAAATTGGAAAATGATAATGCTTGGTGAAAGTATGTACAAAACTTCAGGTAGCAGCTTCTAGGATGTCCCTTGTAGGGATGCCCCTGAGAAAGGCTGTAGAGGTAGATGCAGCCCTGGTTGAATGGGGTCTGATGCCCTGTGGGATAGGGTTTCCTTGGTGCTTATAACAGAAATGAATGCAGTGGCCTATCCATTTTGAAATGGTTTCCTTTGAAATAGCTTTCCCCTCTGTCCCTGCAGCAAATGCCACCAGCAGTTGTTCAGATTTCCTTTGAGGTTTAGTCCTGTCCAAGTAGAATCTAAGTTGACTGTGCACATCTAAGGAGTGCAGTATCTGTTCCCCTTTGTTCTGTGGGTTAGGAAAGAAGGAAGGCAAATGAATGGACTGATTAAGAGCACACTGGATACCACCTTGGGCATGAAGGAGGGATTGGTTCTGAGGGGCACCCTGTTCGCATGACAGATGATGAAAGGCTCCAGTGCCATAAGGGCCTGTAATTCAGATACCCTTCTTGCAGAAGTGATTGCTAAAAGGAAAGCTGTTTTCCAGGAAAGGAATTTTAAATCTGCAGTAGCAGCTGGCTCGAAAGGAGGAAGAGTGAGTTTCTCCAAGACAATGTTGAGGTCCCAGGCTGGAGTTGGAGCTCTCCTGGGTGGCCTTAAATTTTTGGCCCCTCTGAGGAACTACTTGAGCAGTGGGTGAGAGAAGAGGGGAGGCTCTGTGCTATAATGAGCTGAAATGGCTGAGGCATGAATTTTGATGGAGGAAAAGGACAAGCCCTTATGAAGCATCTCAGTCAAATATTGTAGAATCTGAGGTAAATTGGGCACTGTTGTGCTTATCCCTTGAGACTGGTTCCAGGTACAAAATCTTTTCCATTTTGCAGCATAAGATTTTCTAGTACTAGGCCTCCTAGCCTCTAAGATGATATCCATCACTGACTTACTGAGGGGTGGGTAAATGAGAGATTAGGTAATTAGCCAGGTGGCTAGGTTCAAAGTTTGCAGCTGAGGGTGCAGAATCTCGTTCTCCTGCTGAGACAACAGGGAAGGAGTCTGAGGCAGGTACCATAGAGCCAGCAGTGACACACTGCACAGGAGGGGGTACCAGTGTTGGTGTGGCCAGTCTGGTGCAATTAAAATTGTCCTGGAGCTAGGCCCTTTGTGAATACCCTGGGCGCAGTAGATAAGCCACAAGGTAGTGCAAAGAACTGATAGTGCATATAGCCTGCTTTGAAGCAGAGGTATCTTCTGCAAGACTCCCTGATAGGGATGTGCAGGTATGCTTCTTTTAAGTCTAGTGCTGCCAACCATGCATCTTTGCCTAGCATAGGAAGCAGCTGGTGAAGAGTTAGCATCTTGAATTTTGGAATCACCAGAAAGGTATTTAGAGTAGAAAGGTCCAGGATAGGATGCCATGTATTGCCTTTTCTGTTTACAAGGAAAAGTCTTGAATAGAAACCTTGTCCCTTTTCCTCTTCTGGTACCAACTTGAGTAGCCTCCATGCTTAAGAGAGAGAGTACTTGATTTTGGGCCTCTGCCCGCTGATTTGGAGGTAGATATGGCCACCCGCTTGGTGTTGGTAAGTTGTGGAAGTGAAATCTGTATCCTTGGGACACTATATTTAAAACCAATTTGTCCTGGGTAATGAGTTCCCAGTTTTTGGCCTGCAGACCAATTTTTATGCCTAAAGGAGCATTCAGTTGGGAAGTGCTTGGAAGTTTTAAAAGCAAGTCACTGAGACAGTTTTCCATAGGGGGGAGTCTTACTACTCCCAGATTTAGGTGTGGAAACCCCCCACTGCTTAGTCTTGAGTGTCCCCTGGGACCGAAACCTGGGGTTTCTGCTGTGTCTGGGTTGGGTTGAGAAGACCTGGGAGGGGCTGGAAAGGACCAATTCTTAAGAGGGCCAGTGCCTACTAAATCTAGAAGGCTGAACTTGTAAGAAACAGTTTGCATGGATTTAGCTTTATCTTCCATCTTTTTAAGAACTTCCTCAGCTTTGTTGCCAAACAGGCGGTCCTGATTTAAGGGAGCATCCAACAATTTAGCGATAACATGATCAGGCAAAGACTGATCCTTAAGCCAAGCATGCCTTCTGAGCACAGACCCAGTAACAGCAGACCTGCAAGAAGCCTCTAATGAATCAAATCCACATTGCAAAGTATGTTTTCCAACCTGTTCAGTAGAATGCATTAAATCCTGTAATTCTTTATTTTCCGCACAGTCAGGAATCAACATAATTTCCTGTTTAAGTAATCCAATAACATGTTGCTGATACTTTAACATATGAAACTGACAGTTTAAAGCCCTAATGGCCAAGGTTGAAGAAGTGTAAACCTTCTTACCCCATCTATCCAGCGCCCTGGAGTCTCTATCAGAAGGGGTAGGATTTTTAGCAGTAGAAGCCTTAATGCCCTTGGGTCCCTGTGAAATAGTCTCTGGATCCGCAATAGGATTTTTGAAAAGGAACTTGTGAGAATCAGGAACCCTGTAATATCTGTCAGGTTTTCTGGGAGCAGGAGGCAAAGAATCAGGGGCCAAACTAGACTCCGAAAAAGCATCATCAACGATGTCTAGTACAGGAGGAATAGCTAAAGGCCTATGCTGAGGCAGGAGTAAGAAATCCCTAAGCCTCTTTTTTGAATCAGAAAAATCCTGGCTTTTCCAGTGGAAATGTTCCCTTAGAGTATGTAAGGTTTCGCCAAAAGAGAAATCCTCTGGAGGGGAAGCAGAGGGAATAAAGTCCTCTGCATCAGAATTCTCATAAGTAAATAAAAGCAAATCCAGATCATCTCCAGATCATCAGAAGAATCAGAAAAATCAGAATCCTGGTCAGAAGATTCATAAACAACTTCAGTCCTAGGTCTCTTAGAAGGGGGAGGTTGGTTCCCCCGATTCTTACAATTTGTTTTTTAGGCAAAGAGGCCTGAGCATGTGGCCTGGGTCGTTGGTTTTTTAGGCATGGTTCGAGATTTAGGCCTAAATGAATAAAGAGGCAATAAAGAGGTTTAATATGCAAGTCCATTGGCCTGAATACACCCTCAGAAGCCGGTGCCTGCACAGCGGCTCTGGACCCATCCAAGGTAGAGACATCCGCAGGTTCCATAGTTGAAGCATCTTGTGGCATACCGGACTCAGAATGGGTCTCAGTAGAGGCCTGTCTATCAGAAGTAGTGGGTATCGGGGGCTGCAAAAGCGCCTCATTGAGTACTGGCGACTGGCTTAGGAGAAGCATCGTCGGCAGTTTTGGACCTTGGCAGCCTGTCTCTATCTTTATCTTTGCGTTTTTTCAGAATTCCAGTAGTCGGATGGCTATCCGACGACATTTCTGGATAATTAAACCGAGAACCGAAATATTTAGAGGCGAAAATATACCGATGATGGATAGTGCGCTGATTAAATAAAGCACAAAACTGACAACAAGGTACGTCGTGGTCAGGGCCTAGGCAAGGAATACAGTACAAATGAAAATCTTTACGAGGTATTTGCTTTCCACAAGTAATGCAATTATTGACTGACATCGGTAAGGAGCAAGACAAAGTTTCTCCAACGGGGTACTTAGCTTTAGTTGAACACTTCGGTTCTGAAACTCGAAAACGAAAATTTCAGGAGATGGCCGACCGGTACTTGCGAACTGCTTCTGCTTCGGTCACCGCATGGCAAGAAAGACTGAGGTAATGGCATCGGCAGCATGTTTTATACACCTGACGACCTGACGCAACCGACGCAGGACCAAAGACTTTGCTAATTAGACCGACTGAGGGCTACTGCAAGCAGATAACCCAAATGTAATGACTGCAACAGTGAAACACAAAGAACATTTGATAATGCATGTAGCCTGCTTTGAAGTGTAGGTATCTTCTGCAAGATTCCCTGATTGGGATGTGCAGGTAGGCTTCCTTTAGACCCAGTGTTGCAAACCAGGCATCCTTGCCTAGCATAGGAAGCAACTGGTGAAAGCTTAGCATCTTGAATTTTGGGATCACCAAAAAGGTGCTTAGGATAGAAAGGTCCAGGATAGGACGCCATGAGTTGTCTTTTCTGGGTACCAGGAAAAGTCTTGAGTAGAAACCTTGCCCATTTTCCTCTTCAGGTTCAGTTTGAATAGCCCTTATGCTTAAGAGAGAGTACTTGCTTTTGAGCCTCTGCCCACTGATTTGGGGGTAGATCTGGCCAACTGATTTGGGGGAAGATCTGGCCAACCATTTGGGATTGGTAACGTGTGGAAGTGAAATCTGTATCCTTGGGAGACTATATTTAAAACCCATTTGTCCTTGGTAATGAGTTCATAGTTTTTTGCCTGCAGAGCAATCTTGCCCCCTAAAGGAGCAGTCAGTTGAGAAGGGCATGGAAGTTTTAAAGTTAAGTCATTGAGACAGTTTACTATAGGGGGGGAGTCTTACTACTCCCTGATTTGGAAGTGGGAGCCCCCCACTGCTTAGTCCTGTGAGTACCCTGGGATTGAAGCCTGGGTGTTCTGCTGGTTCTGGGTTTGGGCTGAGAAAGCCAGGAAGAGGCAGGAAAGGACCAATTCTTAGAGGGCCAATGCCTACTAAATCTTGGAGGCTGTACTTGTAGGAAATCTTTAACAGTTTGCTTAGATTTAGCTTTTTCCTCCATCTTTTTAAGTACTTCTTCTGCTTTGTTGCCAAACAGGCGTTCCTGATTTAAGGGAGCATCCAGCAATTTAGCTTTAACATGATCTGGCAAAGATTGCTCCTTAAGCCAAGCATGCCTTCTAAGTACAGACCCAGTGACAGCAGCCCTGCAAGATGCCTCTAGTGAATCAAAGCCACATTGCAAAGTATGTTTTCCAACATGTTCAGCAGAATGCATTAAATCCTGTAAATCTTTATTTTCAGCACAGTCAGGAATCAACATCATTTTCTGTTTAAGCAATCCAATTTTAACATATGAAACTGGCAGTTTAAGGCTCCAATAGCCAAGGTTGCAGAAGTGTATACCTTCTTACCCCATCTATCCAGCGCCCTGGAATCTCTATCAGAGGGGAGATGATATTTGGCAGTATTAGCCCTAATGCCCTTAGGTCCCTATGAAATAGTCTCAGGATCCACAGTAGGATTTTTAAAAAGGAACTTGTGAGAGTCAGGCACTCTGCAATATCTATCAGGTTTTCTGGGAGCAGGAGGTAAAGAGTCAGGGGCCAAGCTAGATTCCAAAAAGGCATCATCAACAATGTCTAGTACAGGGGGACAGCTAAAGACCTGTGCTGGGGCAGGAGTAAGAAATCCCTAAGCCTCTTTTTAGAATCAGAGTAATGCTGGCTTTTCCATCGAAAATGCTCCCAAAGAGTATGCAAGGTTTCACCAAAAGAGAAATCCTCTGGAGGGAACCAGAGGGAATAGAGTCCTCTGCATCAGAATCCTGATAGGTAGATAAGGGTAAATCCTGGTCATCAGAGGAAACAGAAATTTCAGAATCCTGATCAGAAGTATTATAAGCAAATTCAGTCCTAGTTCTCTTAGAGGGAGAAGGTTGGCTTCCCCTGATTAAAGTAATAAGGTCTTCAGCCATTCTTATCATTTGTTTTTTAGGCATAGAGGCCTGACCATGCAGTCTGGGCAATGGTTTTCTAGGCATGGTTCGAGTTTTAGGCCTTGAAGAAGAAGATGGCATCAGTTTAATATGCAAGTCAGTAGGCCTGAATACACCCTCAGAAGCCGGTGCCTGCACAGCGGTTCCAGACCCATCCAAGGTAGAGACATCCACAGGTTCCACGGTTGAAGCATCTCGCAGCATACCGGACTCCGAATGGGTCCCAGTAGAGGCCTGCGAATCTGAAGTAGAGGGTATCAGGGGCTGCGAAAGCACCTCACTGAGTACCGGTGAACTGGTGACTAGCTTAGGAGAAGCGTCGTCGGCAGATTTGGACCTAGGTGGCCTATCTCTGTCTTTATCTTTGCGTTTTTTTCAGAATGTCAGTAGTTGGATGGCTTACCGAAGACATATCTGGATAATTGAACTGAGTACCAAAAAATATAGGCGCGTAAATATACCGACGACGAATAGTTCGTTGTTTAAGTAAGGCACAAAACCGACAGCGAGGTACATCGTGGTCAGGGCCTAGGCAAGGAATACAGTACAAATGAAAATCTTTATGGGGTATTTGCTTTCCACAAGAAATACAATTATTGACTTTTACTGACATCGGTTTAGAGCAAGAAAAAGTTTCCCTAATGGGGTACTTAGCTTTAGTTGAAGACTTCGGTTCTGAAACTCGAAAACGAAAATTTCAGGAGTCGGCCGACCGGCACTTGAGAACTGCTTCTGCTTCGGGCACCGCACGGCAAGAAAGACTGGTGTAATGGCGTCGGCTGCATGCTTTATACTCCTGACTATCTGACGTCATGGAAGATGAGACAGCAACTGACGCAGGACCCAAGACTTTGATAATCAGGCCGACTGAGGGCTACTGCAACAAGCAGATAACCCAAATGTGATGACTGCAACAGTGAAACAAGAACAACATCTGCTTAATAATCTGACAGATTTGCTTACTATCCGAACTATAAGTGAGAATACAGTTAACCTGATTAGGATGAGTAGATCCTTTCACTAACAAACTGGTATTATTTGTATCACAGTGAGCATGGGAGAAATAAGGTTGTATTCTGTTTCGTACTTCATTAGGTAAATTGGGGTTTCTCTTTAGATCCTTATTTTTTTATCCTCTCTTTTTGAGATTTGACTGAAGTGAGAGACATTCAAAATCATATACCTCTTCATCCGTGCATAACCTAGAAGCCCTTGTCATCTGATTTTCAAAGATGTTTTTGAAAATATGGCACGGGTGCATGCTATCTCTGTGAAGGTAATGGTTATGCCAAGTGGTCTTCCGATGGATCTTAGTGTGTAGACCAGTAGCATTATCCAGGATCAGAGTGATGTCCAAGTAACTGATCTCAGATCTAGAAAAGTCGAAAGTGCATCTCAGGAAACTAGTGGAAGAATCCAAGTAGTTACTAAAGTCATTTAGGTCTTGTTCATTCTCATCCCAAAGGAGGAATACATCATCTACAAAGCAGCCATAAAAGAGTATATGTTGCCTCCATGAGTTGTTTTCACTTTAAACATGAGCCATTTCCCAGTGTATTAAGACCAAGTTTGAATAACTATTGGCACATGGGGTGCCCAGTGCTAGTCCACGTCTGCCAAAAGCATGTATTCTCATACATAAAGAAATTGTTTTCTAGGATTAATTCAAAGAGAAAACAAACAACTTCTTTGTTTTGTCTTTGGGAGAGGGCTAAATCCCTGATTGCCTCTATCACATACTCATGGGGGATGACAGTAAAACGATTTACGACATCCGTAGTGATGAACATCAGGTCAAAAGGAGGGGATAGATTTCTGAACCTCTTGTGGAGAGAGGTTAAAAAACTTCCAGTGTCTTTCAGGACTGTACTAGTCAAATTTAGTAGACTTCTCAGTTCATTCTCTACATAGATGGATAAGGGTTCTGTTATCCAGCCTCTCCCAGATACTATTGGTCTTAATGGTGGATTAACAGGGTCCTTGTGAATTTTCGGGAGAATGCTTATTTTAGGAATGGTTGGATTTAAGACCTCAAAAAATCTGAATAGTTCATCAGTAATACGTCTCTCATAGGTTCATAGGTTCATATTAGGCTATCTGCCCTAGGGCATTTATAAGCCTAGCCAGAGTGTGTTTGGCTTTTGCCACCCATTTTAAATTAATTTTGCTATGCCCTTTTTCGAGGTTAGTATACTGTGCCTTTGTCTAACAGTGACACAGAAGTGATACCCGGGGTAAACCTACGATCTCCCATCCACTCATCAAGATTCCTCTTTGATGAGGGACTCTACCTAACCTGGACTGGGATTTTATTCCAGAGTGAAGGGAGCCTCTGGGTTATGAATCTGTCCCTCCAGCATGTCCTATTTATTTCAGTGCTGAGGTTCAAGTCTCTCGAGCGCGTGGCTCGATGGGATTTGGATTTTCTGAGGTGCAGCATGTCCATTAATTCCGGGTTGGACATGGCTTTATACATCAGGCACAGATCGCCTCTGAGCAGGCGGTATGCCACTGAGTAGAGCTGCAGTTTCTTTAACCGGGCAGCATATGGCATCTGTTTGAGCCCTTTGATCCTCTTGGTGAGGTACTTTTGGGGTCTTTCCAGTTGCTGCAGGTGTCTGGTAAGGTACATCCCAAAAGGGGCATTGTACTCAATTATGGGCCTGATGAGGGATGAGTAAAGAGGCACGATGACCTCCCCTGATCTAGATGTGAATCCCTTCATGATTAGGTGGGCTATATAAAATGTTTTTCTAACCACTTTGGCCACGTGGTTGTCAAATGAGAGACTGCTATCAACTTGGGTCCCCAGGTCCCTAATTACTTCTTCTGTATGTAATGGATTAACACCTATGTGGTAATTTGTGGGCACTTTGCTTTTGCCAAAGGGGATGACTATACACATTTTGGCATTTAGCTTGAGGCCATGGCTCTGGCACCAGTTGTCTGTTTCTACCCTTTTGGAGGATGCTTGTGTTGGCTGGAGAGTCGATTATGGCGCCCAATTTGCAGTCATCTGCGAACTTGGTCAGCCACAGTCCTTCCGTGTTGGCCTGTACCTCCGAGAAATATATACCGAACAAGAGAGGTCTCAGGACTGAGCCTTGTGGGACACCACTTGTAATTGGTTTGGAGTCTGACATGGCTCCAGCAATTCTAACCATGTGGGTTCTGTCCTTGAGCCAGTTTGCAACCCATCTAGTGACATAGGGGTTTATACTTAAGCTGGTGAGCTTATCTATAATGCCCGAGTGGGGTACTGTATCGAAGGCTTTTGCGAGGTCCAGGTAGGCTGTGTGGACCACTTTCCCCTCGTCAATGGCCTTGGTGACTGTTTCAAAGAGATCGACCAGGTTTAAGAGGCAGGATCTGCCCTTAACACAGCCGAACTGGGTAGGATCCAGTGTCTGTAGGTCCCCAATATCTTTATTTAAGAGATCCATGATGATTCTTTCCATAGCTTTGCAGACCAAGCTAGTCAGGCTTATGGGGCGATAGTTTCCAGGATCCGTTGAGGCACCACTTTGTGGAGAGGGACCACTGTTGCTGTACGCCACTCTTTGGGTATATATCCTGTAGTAAGGCTGAGATTGTACAGTAGTTTTATGTTTGGGTTTAGCTCTTCTTGGAGTTCATGTAGAACGCAGCCCGGGACACTGTCTGGTCCCATTGATGCTGTGTTTTTGCTTTGGAGAGGGCGGCGCTTACCTGAGCATCTGAGATGTCAGGGGGGCAGCACTCTGCTGAGATAGATATTTCTCCTTTTGGTGGGGAGGGGGGGGGGGGTTGCGCTGAACCTGTCAGCTAGCATGTTGGCAATGTCTGTGGGTTCGGTGTATTTTTTGTCATTTTGGACTAATTCTGAGCATATCTGGGAATTCCCACCCAGGTTTCTAACATAACTAAAGAAAGCCTTGTGATTATCCTTAGTGTCCTGTGCAATTTTTCTCTCGAAGCTGGCCTTAGACGATTTTATGAGTGCCCGTAGTTTTTTGCTAATACTGATCAGCGATGCCTTCCCTTTTTGGGATTTTGCTCTATCATGTAGTAGCTTCCTCCTTCTATTGTATAGTTTGTTTATGGCTTTGGTTCACCAGACAGGAAGTCTGCCTTTGGAGGATTGGGTCTTGGTTTTATTTGGGATTGCATGATCCATGCATTCCTGAAGGTGTTCATAGAATGCGTTTATAAAGGATTCTGCGGTCTGGGCCGTATTTTCCACAGGCCTGGGGGCTTTGAAGGATTCCATCTCAGTTTTGAGAAGTGTGAAATTTGCTTTAGAGAAGTTTTTCACTGTGGTTTTCTGGGAAGGGGGTGGGGTCGGGATGTGAATATCCAGTGAGATTAGTTTATGGTCTGATCTTACCAGTGAGGGATACACTTCTGGTCTGGAGCATAAAGTCCCCATGTTGGTGATGATCAGGTCCAGTATGTTTTCCCCTCTTGTGGGAGTGGTAACAAGTTGTTCCATAGCATTTGAGTTTATAAATTCTAGGAACCTTTGGGCTAGGGTGTTGGAGCTAGAGTAATGCTCCCAGTCTATGTTTGGGTAGTTGAAGTCGCCCAATATAATGGTGTTTGGAGAGACCTTCATATTTTCCAGTGTTCTCAGGAAGGCCGAGTGGGGTTCCTGGGTTTGGGAGTGTGGTCTGTAGCAGGCTATAAACTGGAAGGCAGTTTTACCCACTGTTAGTTGCACATGGATAATCTCTGATGCTTCGTGCTGTGCCACCAACCTGGAGGTGTGGGTATCTTTGATGAATATTGATACTCCCCCTCCTTTTGTGGTTCGGTCCAAGTTTTGGGGCCGAAAAGCATGGTATGAGGTATAACCTGGTAGTGCTGGGGTGCTCTCAGGAGCCTCAAACCAGGTTTCAGTTACTGCACAGATATCGATGTTCTCCATGCTAAGGAGAGTTTCGAGTGCGTGCATCTTGAGGTTTAGACTTCTGGCGTTGAGTAGCATTACTCTTAGTTTCTTATCCCTTGTGATACCTATGGAGGTGGGTTTGTCTTTTGAGCCTTGCCTAAAAAAGGCACTATGGGGGTGGCAAGAGCCTTTGCCAATATCCAAAAGCCCAGGGGTGACAGGTGCAAGCCGTCCCTAGCGAAGCATCGTGGCTTGTCGAGCATGTCATCCCAGGCTGACAGGCATTGGATCCCCTTTGAATGACACCAATACTTAAGCCAATTGTTGAAATTGATCATCTTGTCTTCATATTGCGGCATCATCCTTGGTGAGGGTAAGATGCTACTCAAGGTCAGGGTCATACCGGCCTGGGCTACATGCTCAGAGAGCTCCTCTATGTCTCTTTTCATGTACTCCAGGGAGGTACATCTCAGGTCATTGACACCAGCATGGACAACGGCTGAGTCATATTTGTACTTGCCTTGGAGTGACCTGAGTGCTTGTGTTATGTGGCGGATCCTAGCGCCCAACAGGCAGCTCACCGTAACCTTCTCCTTGTTCAGCCTGGTGAGCGGGACATCAGTGTGCCTGACGATAGAGTCACCTATTACAAGTGTATCAGGTGTGTTGTTTAGCCTTAAGAGCTGTGACTGTTCAGCACACTGGCTTTGTGAGCTATGTGTTGCATGTGTTTTGTTTTGGGGTAGCGGTTGCTTGGGTGTCTGCTTTGGAGGTTTCTGCTGCTTAGGCAGATTTTTATTTAGAGCCTCCGAGTATGTTTTTGTGTGTTTATGTGTTTGGTTTGCTGTTGTGGTAGGTCTATGTGAGACTGGAATTGTAGTGAGTGTGGTTTCCTTCTCCTCCTGACTGGTTATGCCAGTACTGAGTTGAGAGAGCTTAGCCTCCAGTTTGGCTACATGGTTGCATCTCTCACATGTGTTGGAATTTGTTGGGAGGAGGAGAGGGCTGTCTGTGTACATGAGGCAGTTGTAACATTGCCTCAAGATTCCCAGATTCACCAGCTGGACCGGAGAGGAGATTGACAACTGACCTTTGGACATGCTAGAATAGTATTGGGAATTCCTTTATAATTGAAAAAAGGGGCCAATGGGGAACAAGGTACTCAAGGGGAGTTTGTGAGGGTGTAGTGCTTTTAATTTTTTTAGTGCTGACTTATATAATTGTTTTAGTGAGCAAGTGCCAGGTAACTTAAATGCAATGTGTTACAGGTAACTTAAATGCAAAAACGACAAACAGTAATTTTCTTTCAAGTGAAACAAGGAAATAAGTACAGTAAGCAATGCAGATATCACTAGGGATCCACAGAAGCGCTGAAAGGCCGCGTTTTAGGTGGAATTAGCTTTTCAGGGAAATAACAAGCATACAAACAAAGCTAGATTCAGCAGGCCTGGATCTAGTCTATGCTACAGCAAACAAGGTGTACCAATTACAGTAAGAAGCAGTTCAAATATGCAGGCACTATAAGCCTTTAACCAGAAATTCCCAGCTCATAAGGGCAGAGTCCAGCCTCTCCTCCCACAAGAGTGCAGACCACGAACCCTGTTAATGTAAAATAACTGTCCTGAAGCCCAAGTGCTTAAACCAGAACTAATACACTTTTAGAATAACAGACACTGAGCCCTCAATCAGCAGGTCCCAACTTAAAAGGATGTAAGCTACCTGTCCTGCCACCACAATGCAGGCCACAAACCTTCCTAAACTGGTCTGAAGCCCAAATGCTTAATCCAAAAGACTTAGAATGATAGCTACACTTTAATCAAGTTACTACCAAGCAGTAATAAATACAATTGAATACTTTAAAGAATGCCTGGATTAGTGCTCAAGTTATACAAACAAAGCTAGATTCAGCAGGCCTGGATCTAGTCTATGCTACAGCAAACAAGGTGTACCAATTTCAGTAAGAAGCAGTTCAAACATGCAGGCACTATAAGCCTTTAACCAGAAATTCCCAGCTCAGAAGGGCAGAGTTCAGCCTCTCCTCCCACAAGAGTGCAGACCACGAACCCTCTTAATGTAAAATAACTGGCCTGAAGCCCAAGGGCTTAAACTAAAAGGCTTAGAATGAGTTACACCAAGCAGTAATAAATGCAAATGAGTACTTTTAAGATGACGCAAAAGCAAAATAAAGTAGAAAGAAACACAAATACAGTAAAAACAGATAAAATTTTTATTTTTTTTTAATTTTTTTTTTTTTTAGTGGAAAGAGAGAAAGGAGTAGCAGAAACTAAGCTGATTGGCCTTCTCAAATGTTCTCCCTGTACTGGGTAGAATGAGGTAATGACACTAGACTGGGAGGAGGGTCCCACATCAAATTTACACTAGGGGCAGGCAACTGCAAAGCCACCAACTATAAAAACACTATACGAATAAGATCATATATAGTATCATGTACTTTTTTTTTTCTTATTGAGGAATGGTCTATCTATAACCTTATAGGTTTGCTGGTCTTGTAACATTCCTTCCATGCGGTTTCTATAACACTGGGCATCCATGATAACAATGGCTCCTCCTTTATCAGCCAGTTTTATGATTATGTCTTCTCTACTTCTGAGGTCCATCAATGCATGATATTCTTTGGTGGTTAAATTATGAAAATGCTGGTGTTTATTGTTAACTTCTCTCAATGTATTCACCTCATTCTCACATAGGCGTATGAACAGGTCTACCAATGGATGGTTGACTGGTACAAATGTGCTAGGTTGTTTATATTTTGATATAGAACTAGTGGGGTTGGTTCCAAAACTATTCCTGAGACTCACATTTCTACCAAATAGTTTGATGTCTGTAACAAACTCACTGAGATTTGACTGCAAGCAGGGAACAAAAGTTAAGACCTTTCTCCAGGACTTGCAAATGCTCTTTACTAAGGTCAAGGCTGGACAAATTAACAACCAGTGAGCTATTAGCTCTGTCTAGTGGTTCGTTTTCTTCCGCTTTCTCTCTTGGCTTGGTATTCTGTCACATCTGTGGTTGCCCCCTTTCACTGGGATTGGAAATGGATGAAAAAAAGGGGTATGGGCTGAACCTTCCTTCGGTCTGATTCCAGTGTTATTACTATGGTCTATCTCAGAGTTAAAGTTGAGTAAACTGGACGAGGTTCCTGGATCAATGGAAGGTGTGCTATGAGGTGGAGTAAATGTGTTTGTGCCAGTAGGAAAGCTATTGACAGTTTCAGAAGCTGTTAGCTGTGGTGTTTCTTTAGTGATGGGTTCCCGTATACTTCCTCTCCGTTTGTTGGAATTCCTATTAATTTCTGTGGTTTGATAACTCCCACGCGGCCACTCAAAAACATTTCCATGTTTAAAATCTTGAAAATCTCTTTGTAATTTCTTAGTTTTTTTGTATCCTGAGTTTGGTATCATACATAGACAAGTTGTGTTGTAAATTTTCTAGTCTATGTATACAGACATCATTAAGTTCCATGCCCTCAAGTTCAGTTTGTTTCGTTAAGTTATAAAAAGAGACTTTCTCCAGTTTGAAATAGTCTATCAAGAGGCGCATGTAGTTAAAGCTGGTTTCTAAATTGATAGTTTGCCATTTGGCAAGTAACTCTGGGTATTGGCTGCCATAGCTTGGTAGACATTTAACTTTCATGCCCCTCGGGACAACTTTATGATGAATACAGGCTTTGAAATGGAAACACTGCCACTGGAGTCTTTTCAGCTGAAAAGCTGCATTCTCAACTTCATGTATCACATTATCAAAGTTAGCATTAGTTCTGGAAACCCTTTCAGCTTCATTAAATTCAGTAGTCAAATTAAGTTGGATTATTGGGTTGTTGGGTTCACATAGGACATCCGAAAACTTAGTGTTCCTATTGCTTTCATTGGAAACTTTAAAGTTCTGCATATCAGGAGAACCTGCAGCCATGTGGTGTTATGTGGATAACCAAGACAAAAAGTAAAAAAGTATATATTCTACTCACGCTGAAGATGTTTCAGGTCAAAACAGAGCAAAAACAGTGAAAAATCCTGAAACGGCACCACGGCTGAAGCTATATAAAAACAACTGGAGCATAAAAGCAAACGTAATTTAATTAGAAAACAAACAAGGCCTAAGTACATAGATGAGCACTTTCGGCGAAACTTCGCCTTCTTCAGATCATACAGTACAAAGGTCCATATTGGTAAAAATAACAATAGATAGCCAATCATGTTAGTTAAAGCTGACACGCCTTCAAAAATTAACAAATCGGAATGCCAGGCCTAAAATCAGGAAGTATGATTAACAAAAAATATATCTGACCAGTCCTAATCTAGGAAAGGTTCTGATGACCAATAGTAAAATAGTTAAACAAGACAGTTCCTGTTTGGAACAGTACCGTTGGAAAAACTATTAAAAACAAACATAATGTGAAAAGACCTTATATAAATTAAAATTATGTGTGTGTACATATCATGAAAATATTGCCAGTAAATTTCTTGGTACTTTATGATTACTGTATATATGTAATGAATACATCATGGATGGGGATAGTGGTTACACAATATTATTGAAAAAAAGGTCTTCATTCACAGTAAGGCTAAACAAAGTAATAAATAACAAACAACCCATCTGGGATATTTGATTCTTGGTTAGACTACTAATGGATAGTGGAAAATAGAAAATAAAGTCATAAAATCTAGGTTGAAGCCATCCGCATTCGCTGTTAGAGGACTATTCAGAGCATTAAGTAGTAAGCCAATCAATAAATTACTTAAATTGTAAGCAGCCAATCAGTAAATCGGCCAAAACTCTGCACGGACTTAAGCATCCATGTATTCATTACATATATACATTGATCATAAATTACTAAGAAATTGGTCAGATATATTTTTTGTTATCATACTTCCTGATTTTATGCCTGGCATTCTGATTTGTTAATTTTTGAAGGTGTGTCAGCTTTAACTAACAAGATTGGCTATCTATTGTTATTTTAACCAATATGGACCTTTGTATTGTATGATCTGAAGAAGGTGAAGTTTCGCCAAAAGTCCTCATTTACGTACTTAGGCCTTTTGTTTGTTTTCTAATTAAATTACGTTTGCTTTTATGCTTCAGTTGTTTTTTTATATAGCCTCAGCTGTGGTGCCGCTTCAGGATTTTTCACTGAAGAACCTTGGATAGGTCTCAGCTCCAAAAAGCCTGTCACCATTGGCTCCACACATTTTGTCTCAGAGATCTCTGGTTGGGTCGGAGAAGGAATCAAAAAAGAGGGGAAAGGCCCATCGGTTCCAATAACAAATTTGTTAGCACCAGTGTCTTTAACAGTTGCTACACAACACGATTCACATCCAAATCAGAAAGACTTCTTGAGGACCTAGGTGAGGGGGCTGGAGATGATGATTAGCACTTAGCTCTGATGACAGGGGATAGGGTAAGAACAGGCCCAACAACTGAAGACCTAAGTTACAACTAAATGATTATATTTTAACAAAACAAACAGCAAACAACACACTATAATGAGGATAAGACCTCCAAACTATTTAAGGAAAACTATGAAAAATTAACTGCAAAATATTTTGAAAAGTCTGTACTTAGCCTGTGCTAGCATAGAAATCTCTCGATCTGTTTCTGTGGCAAACGAGATCTGAACTGGAGCACTAGTGCATCACGGGATAGGGAATTAGCCTCAAGCTAGCTGGAGACCTAAAGCTTGTGAAAACGGTCAAGTCGGAGCTAAGGATCAGCTCCGAACCCATCAATAAGAATGAATGTGAGACAGGAAAAAGTACAGTTTTGTACCTACCATAAATGTAGATGTTCGAAGATCCACATTGCTGCAGTCCTAACACTTGGGTAGTCCGCTGTCCCTCGGTCGGCCCGAATATCAGAGTATAAGGCTGACGTCGGTCAAGGCGCATTTGACTGACATCAGAACGTCAGGGTACAAATGCGCATGACCGACGTCATATCCTCAGTCTTTTCTTGCCCCAGATGTCAGAAGACCCTAAAAAGAAAGGTCCAAACCCAACAACAACAACTAAACAACCAACCAGCCTAATACCAAAAATATGTACAATACACACAATATATATACAATATGCACAATATACCTCAGAAGGATAACTCAACCCACACAACCACCTCAAACTACAGAGGGGAAGGAGGGAGGGTAAATTGGACTGCAGCAATGTGGATCTTCGAACATCTACATTTATGGTAGGTACAAAACTGTACTATGTTCTTCATCTCACATTGCTGCAGTCCTAACCCTTGGGTAGAATCCCAAAGCAGAGGTAAGGGAGGATGGCTAAATTATATAGAAGCAGGAGCTGCCAAAATGCCCTGCAACACCGCAGTGGCAAAACCAGCCCTGGATCTAGAGTACAGTGGAAGGTGATAATGCCTAGAAAAGGTATGCACTGAACTCCAAGTAGCTGCCTCCAAAATATCCTTAGTTGCCACCCCCCTCAAAAAAGCTGTTGAAGTGGCAGTAGCCCTAGTGGAATGAGGCCTGATCCCAGCTGGAATCTCTTTGCCATGATGGGAATAACAGAAAGCAATGCAAAATCCAATCCACTTAGAAATAGTTTGTTTTGACACGGGCTTGCCCTGAGAGCACAAAGCAAAAGAAACCAATAACTGCTGAGATTGTCTGAACCCTTTAGTTCTGTCCAAATAATATCGCAACTGCCTGTGTACATCTAAAGTGTGCAAAATCTTTTCCCCTTTATTTTGGGGATTTGCATAAAAGGTAGGCAAATGAATAGTTTGGTTTAAAGCCACACTAGAAACCACTTTAGGCATAAAGGAAGGATTAGTGCGTAAAGATACCCTGTCCTTATGAAAAATTAAGAAAGGCTCAACTGCCATAAGGGCCTGCAATTCAGAAACCCTTCTTGCAGAGGTAATGGCCAACAAAAAGCAGTCTTCCATGACAAATATTTCAACTCAGCAGTAGCTGCAGGCTCAAAAGGTTGTAGAGTGAGTTTCTCCAACACAAAATTGAGATCCCAAGCAGGAGTAGGAGCTCTTCGTGGGGGTCTTATATTCTTTGCCCCTCTAAGAAATTGCTTGAACAAAGGATGAGAAAACAATGGTGGGTCACAGTCATAGTGAGCTGAAATTGCTGCAGCATGAATCTTAATAGAAGAGAAGGACAAACCTTTGTCCAATAACTCAGTAAGATATTGAAGAGCCACACTTAAATCAGGCTCAGAAACATCCAAATCCTTAGCTGCACTCCAAAACAAAAATCTCTTCCATTTATCTGCGTACACTTTCCTTGTACTAGGCCTTCTAGCTTCCAAAATCACATTCAAAACTTGATGTGGAAGTGGAGACCCTCTATGGTTTAAAACAGAATATGCCAGGCTGTTAGGTGAAGAGAGTGAAGTTTGACATTGAGCAGATGGCTGTCCTCCTGGGACAACAGATGTGGAATCAAAGGCAAGGGCCATGGAGGCTTTCGTACTAGACTTCTTAGTAATGGGTACCAGTGCTGTCGAGGCCAATCTGGAGCTATCAAAATCATCCTTGGCTTGTCCTGTCTGACCTTCAGAAGTACCTCTGGGAGGAGAGGCAGAGGTGGAAAGGCATACACATGAAGATTTTTCCAACTGAAAGAAAGAGCATCCACTTTCCAAGCTGTGGGATGAAACCTCTTTGTGCAAAACTTTGGCAGCTGGTGGTTTAGTGGAGAAGCGAACAGGTCTATGTCTGGAGTTCCCCAGGACACTGTCAATTTCTGAAATACATGAAGATCCAGTTTCCACTCGTGGGGATCCATGATTTGTCTGCTTAACACATCTGCTAAGGAGTTCTGTGCTCCCGGCAGAAACCTTGCCTGAAGACTTAGTTGTAAACTGAGAGCAGTCTCCCACAAAATCATTGCTTGCCTGCATAGAGGATAAGAATGTGTTCCCCCTTGCTTGTTCATGTACCACATGACAGTTGTGTTGTCTGTTAGAATCAACACCTGCCCTGGAAGAAGTAAATCCTTGAAAGCTATTAATGCAAACTGGACTGCTAACATCTCCTTCAAATTGATATGTAGATGCAGTAGTCTGACAGGCCACTTGTCTTGTATCCACTTTCCGTTTAGATGAGCTCCCCAAGCTTTGTCTGAGGCATCTGTTGTTAGAATCTGACTCGCCTCTGGCCGGGTCACAGAGAGTCCCTTGTTTAGGTGACATTCCTGAGCCCACCACAAAAATTCCTTTTGAATGCAAGGTATTATTTGAATGACAGTGTCCAGATCCTGGCAGTGCTGTGTCCATACATTTTGAGATACCATTGCAACTTCCTCATATGCAGTTTGGCATTGGGAAGCACCAGAATACAAGATGCCATGAACCCTAAGGCTTGAAGGACTGTCCTTGCAGTCAGCCCGGACTGAAGAGAAAGATGATGGAAGTAAAGGGAAAGATTCTTTTGTTTGTCCGGGGTTAGAAAGGCCATCTGGGATGCTGTATTCAGTCTTACACCCAGAAAGCACATGTCTTGAGAGGGTACTAGACTGGACTTTATTTCGTTCACAGAATACCCCAGGCATCTTAGCACTGCTATCACATATTCCAAATGACGAAGAAGCTCTTCCTTTCCTTGAGCCAGAATCAGGCAATCGTCCAAATAAGGATAGATTTGTATTCCTTTTAGCCTGAAGAAAGCTATCACTGGAGCCAGAACTTTCGTAAATACTCTGGGCGCAGTAGATAAGCCAAAGGGCAATGCAGAGAACTGATAGTGAGAAGTCCCAGTCCGAAATCGCAGATATTTCCTGCAACTTAGTCTGATAGGAACATGAAGGTAAGCCTCCTTGAGATCCAAAGTTACCATCCAGTGATCCTTGCCCAGCAGAGGTAAAAGTTGTTGTAACGTCAACATTTTGAATTTGGGAATGTCCAGATAAGTGTTGAGGATAGACAAATCCAAAATTGGTCTCCACGTGTTCCCCTTTTTTGGTACAAGGAACAGGCGAGAATAAAATCCTAGGCCCCTTTCTGGTATAGGAACCGGCTGTATGGCCCCTATTTGGAGTAACAGAGAAATCTGCTTGTGAGCCTCTATTCTTTGTTGAGGAGGAATGTCTGGCATGCCCTTGAAAGGAGGCAAGGTATGGAAATAAAACCTGTAACCGTGATGTATGATATCCAACACCCATCTGTCTTGGGTAATCAAACTCCAATTTTCTTTGAAAAGTGCCAACCTTCCTCCCAAAGGTGCTGCCAGGCGAGAAGGTTCTGGCAGCTGAAAAGGTAGGTCATTGGGTCTGTTTACGAAAGGACTGACCCCTGCCCTCACCCGAAGACTGTGCAGGAGAACCTCCAGTTCTAGACCTGAAAGAGCCCTGACCTCTGCCCCTGCCACATCTAGATCTACCCCTAGACTGGGAATCATAAGAAGGATACGTCCACCCCTTAGTAAGCCAATTTCTACTAAACTTTGGAGGCTGAACCTGCAAAAAATCTTTTACAGTCTGCATAGACTTAGCCTTGTCTTCCATTTTCTTTAAAACTGCCTCAACAGGAGAACCAAACAAGACATCAGATTGCAAAGGGGCATCCAAAATCCTAGTTTTAACATGGTCAGATAAATTTTGATCCCTCAGCCAGGCATGCCTGCGAAGAACTGACCCAGTGGCAGCCACCCTAGAGGAGGCCTGTACAGCATCAAAACCACATTGCAAAGAATGCTTACCCACCTGTTCAGAAACATGCACTAAATCCTGTAACTCTTTACAATCAATACCTTCCGCCAGAGCATCAACCTTAGATTTCAACTGTGAAAGGAGATAATTTTGATATTTTAACATGTGAAACTGGCAATTCAAAGCTCTCATAGCTAGAGTGGAAGAAGTATAAACTTTCTTTCCCCATCTATCCAAGGCCCTGGCCTCTTTATCTGCAGGAACCGGATTCTTGACAACAGAAGCCTTAACACCCTTAGGCCCCTGGCTAACAGTTTCAGGGTCTGCCCTAGGACTCTTAAAAAGATACTTATGAGCTTCAGGCACCCTGTAATACCTATCTGGTTTAACAGGAGCAGGAGGCAAAGAATTTGAAAGAGATCTTAAACAGAAAAGTCGAAGTAAGAAGAGATGGTATGGTTGGGATGTATAAATGTGGGAAATGCTCTGTCTGTAGCAAAACTAAAAACATGCATGGTTTGAAGATCAATGGAAAGATGTACACTGCTTTCGAAAGGTTTGATTGTAGGTCAACAGGGGTCATTTACATTTTAGGTTGTGATTGTATTCCAGCCAAGTGGTACATTGGACAAACCACTAGACAAGTTAAGATTCGTATTTTGGAACATCTAGGTGACATAAGGAGGGGAAACCTAGAGAGCCCTGTGGCTGCACATTTTTGCAGCATACACAATGGTGAGAATGATAGCTTTAAGTTCAGTGTGTTAGCCAGGCCTCATTCAAATAGAGGAAATTACAAAGTAGTTTTGAGTAAGTTAGAACAAAGGTTTATCATTGAGTATCATACTTTATTCCCCAAGGGAATGAACTTGGAAATTTAATGGGTATTAATGACATTTAGCTTTTACTAAATGATTCATTATGTATTAAAGTTGAAGTTTTGTAATATTGATATTTCATAGTGATTAATAAGTTGTTATATGTATGCACATCTGAAAAGAATTTATTGCACAATGAAATTTATTAATTAATTATATTTGGAGTGTTTAGTTTATAGTTCATATTTTGCAATTAATATTTATAAAATTTGTAAATCAAGTAAAAGAGGAAAAAAATGTGTTTGTAAAAAGTTCAATAGAAATGTTTCCTTCCTTGAAATATATTTCAGTGGTGAATGAGTTAAATTGTTTGATATAATGATGTTTAATTGATTGATTGATGTTTAATTAATTAATTAAAGCATATATAAAAGGATACTGAAAATGCAAATATATGTCCCATTGAAGGCGAATAGCTGAGGTACCAGGACAGAAGGAATAAAAATGGATATCAACTACTCTTGTGTCTTCCTCTGAATTTGTTGGTGTATTGCAGTTTCTAAGTATTGAAGCTTGTCTTTAATAGTGTTTGTTTTTCCCATCTATCCAAGGCCCTGGCCTCTTTATCTGCAGGAACCGGATTCTTGACAACAGAAGCCTTAACACCCTTAGGCCCCTGGCTAACAGTTTCAGGGTCTGCCCTAGGACTCTTAAAAAGATACTTATGAGCTTCAGGCACCCTGTAATACCTATCTGGTTTAACAGGAGCAGGAGGCAAAGAATCAGGATTAAGAGAAGCCTCTGCAAACACATCATCCACCACATTCAAAACAGGAGGTATAGCCAAAGGCCTATGCTGGGGTAAAAACAAAAATTCCCTAAGCCTTTTCCTGGAGTCAGAGAAGTCCTGACCTTCCCATTTAAAGTGCTCTCTCATGGAGTGAAGGGTCTCTGAAAGAAAAATCCTCAGGAGGAGAAGCAGGAGTAGAATCATCCACATCAGAATCAGAATAATGAGCATACTCCTGCAAGTCTTCAACCAAGACTCAGACACATCCGAAGCCTGCTCATAATCCCCAACACTGGCTCCATCCTAGGCCTCTTATCAGGAGGGGGCATAGAGCCTCTAATTAAAGTAATTAAATCTTCTGCCATTTTAAGCATGTGCTTCTTGGGCACAGAACCTGAAGAACTAGGAGTGACACCCACAGTAGCTAAACTAGACCTGCCTCTAGGAGAAGCCTTGGAAGCAGAAAGAGAGGGCCTAGACACCGTAGGAAGGGAGGGGAGTAAAGTAATCTGAGAAGCCCCTGTAGCCTGACCTGCCTCCTGGGAGGCCACATCCTGTAAAATCAAAGTTTCTCCCTGGGACTCCAGAGAGGCCTCTGACGGAACCACCGGTTCCCCTGAAGCCTCTAAAGAACCGGCGTCCGGTTCGGACAACTCCTCTAACCTAGGTTTAACTGCCTTGTCCTTGCGCTTCTTTGAGGAAGCCGGCGCCGGAGCATCCGACGGCATATTGTAATTGCACCGCTTCCCAAAGACCAACCTGGCACAATCCAATCTTCGCTTTATAGTGCGTTTATTAAACCTAGCACAAAAGCGACACCCAACAACGTCGTGCTCAGGTCCCAAACAAGGTATACACAAATTATGGTAGTCCCTATGCGGAATCTGTTTCCCACAAGAAATACAGTTATTCACTTTTTCTGACATCCGGTAAACCACTGAGGCAAGAAAAACAAAATATTCCCAACGGGTACTTAACCAACTCTGACTTCGGTCTGAAACTCCGAATTCGAAAAATTTCAGAACGCCGAACGGCACTTGCAACACTGCTTCTGCATCGGACCATGCGGCAAAAAAGACTGAGGATATGACGTCGGTCATGCGCATTTGTACCCTGACGTTCTGATGTCAGTCAAATGCGCCTTGACCGACGTCAGCCTTATACTCTGATATTCGGGCCGACCGAGGGACAGCGGACTACCCAAGTGTTAGGACTGCAGCAATGTGAGATGAAGAACATCTTCACATGTAATATTCCTTGCTGAATGTTTCTAAGCTCCATTATAGCAGCTTTAGGCGGAATATAAACACATGCAAGTGTAATCCTCCTAACTCGCCAGTAGCCCTTAGAACTACAAATCTACCACTATCTTTTTTATCCTCTTCTATCACTATTGCAGCTCCTCTTGCAATTAATCTAAGTACTCCTCTTGTCCTTTGTCTCAGGTATTAGTTGAATAACCATCCTGAAAACCTTTCTTTATCAAATTCACATGTTCAGTTATTTTCAAGTGGGTATCCTGTAGCACAGCTATTTGCACTCTACATTTTTAATGCATTTCACTACTCTTTCTTTTTTGTGTTTATCTGTGAGACCATTGACATTTAAAGACATTACAGAAAGCATGCTTTTGTTAAAAGGGTTATTATTCCCACCTTTCTGTGTAAAAGCTTTTCTGTTTAGTTCCAGCTTTTGTTATATGTATACACTGTTTGGCAGGTTGATCTTTTATACAGTTGTTTCTTGTCATATCCATTTCAGCCTATGTCATATCTTACAAAACGTTTTGTTTTACTGAAAGCACTCAAACAAAAAAATAAACATATCCCTAAAACCCTCTTAAAACATATTAACTTACTACTAACACACACAACTATGTACATCTTCAAATATTAAAGCTTTACCCTCTTAATAGAAACAAGTGTCCCAAACTGACAGCCACAATCACAAACTTGGGTTAACCTAAAAGAACGGTTAATCATGCTAAGACACATGGTACAGCATATACTTCAAAGTGTTGTCTGGGTTTGTCTCATCTTTATAGCTCTACCCGCTGGGAAAATGCTCTAATGCTTTCAGAAAACATAATCTCCTAGCCATTTCTCTATCAGATTGTCTCCTTGGAGACATGAGGATCAGATACAAAGTTGCTACCAAAAGCATACATTTGTTTGCTGGAAAAAAAACATTAGAATATTCAGTGTTCTTTTGCATTTACTTGCTTTCTCTTAAAGCTTGTTACTAGATCAAGGTAAGGTCCTTAATTCAGTCATTCCCCTATGCAAGAATGAGAAAAAGTACATCAATTTCTATTTTGTCATGGTCTTTTGACCAGACTTTTCTTCTTTTTTTACACTGCAGTGCATACATTTCTTAAAACTGAACAAGGAGAAAGACAGAAGTAGGGAGAAAAAGCAGGAGCACCTGTTTACATTAGTAGCCCCATTACACTTAAAAATAAATGAGAAAACTTTACTTTATAGCATGTAAATAAAATCGTGCACTATAAAAATTTAAGAAAAAAAATTTTGTTTTACTTACAGTTAACTTTTCAGGTGGTGAACGGACCCACTGCAAACAAATCCAACCAACTCCTCTATAGAAAAAAAAAGACTTGCCGTCCTGCTTAAGAACCCAGTTCACTAGGAGGCAAGAAAGTCTGAATCATCTATTCTACACTAAAACCTTAAGAATCTACCTACCTGGTGAAAGGACCCACTGCAAACAAATCCAACCAAAAGACTTGCCGTCCTTATTAAGAACCCAGTTCACTAGGAGGCAAGAAAGTTTGAATCATCTATTCTACACTAAAACCTTAAGAATCTACCTACCTGGTGAAAGGACCCACTGCAAACAAATCCAACCAAAAGACTTGCCGTCCTGCTTAAGAACCCAGTTCACTAGGAGGCAAGAAAGTATGTGTTATCCAACAGAGTGGTAATATTTAACACTTGCTTAATATCTGGTGTATGTATGATATGCTACCTAGCCAGGATACCCAGCAGCCATACTCCCCTCTCTATCCCTAAATACTTATACATTTTTTTTCTTATTTCTCACTTTTGCGCTGTCTCCTGCAATTATCTAAAGTAGTCCTCACAATCCCTTTACCATTTTATCTCTGATCCCTTGCGTCTGTTGCAAAACAATATCTAACCACTAGATGGAAATCTAAACTAGGATAGCCCCTTATACATCTATCCTTCGCTGATTTCCTTTTGAAATTAAAGTTCTGACCCAGGATTGAGGATTTTCTTCCTGCCCTATCTTTCCACTCTACCTTCTTCTTTCCACTAGCTTTGCTCTCAGCAACCACTTACTTTCACTACATTGTTTCCAACCTTCTTTACCTATCCCCTTCCCTACTAAGGCACCAAGTAGTTAGCTGTTTGCTGATTGTTTCTTTTTTTCCCTGACTTTCTCAGTTACCTGTCTGAGCTCTGACTATAAATCCCGCTGTCTATCTGCCCTCTTGGCCCTCTTGGTCTTACTTTCCACCTTTTACCTATACTCTCTCCGTATCAGCTCATCCCCCCCCCCCTCTTTCATATCACCTTAAGACAGTCCACGTTGGTCTATGTAACCTTCTAGGGACTAGCCTCTCTAGATCTATGTGCCCGCCTCTTAATAATTCCCCTCCCCTTCTCATGCCTCACATCCTTTCTAATCCTATATATATTCTTCTGACCTGGCAAGTCGCCATCTTTATTATTAGGAACTGGCCCCCTGGCTGCTGCGCTGACCTGGCCCTAGCATCTATTATTCTGTAAGCTGCTGCAAGTTGGTATTACTGCTTATCTATGTGGTCTGGTTAATCTGTTTGGCTTTCTGTTGAATAATTGTGTGGATTTTGATTTATTGATGTCTAGTGTGTATAATAACCATTAGCTGATGCATGTTTTTGTAACGACCATCTGTTTTGTTTTTAGGCGTACCACATGGAGTTATATTAGGCCATTCCACTTCTGCGAGTTAGAGCCCCTCTTACCCGCAATGTACTACCATAGTATAGATGGTTAGTACTGCTCCGTTCTTGACCTAATCAGAACTGAAAGTTTTTTTTTCTTTTTTTTGTAACCAAACAAGTCTGCTGAATGGGTACACCCATGTTAACCTCTTAGTTTGGTAGCCTTGTGAGTGCCCTTAGGATATCGTATGTAAGTTACAGAGGCTTAGGATACTTGTGAGCAACTTATTGCAAATCCAACCTTCCCAGGTTGTTGAGCATTTGGCTAGCGCATGTTTTTTTTTTCTTCCCCTATGCTACTTTATGTGTTTCTTTTTACCAGTGCAAATCCAAGCATATAACCACTGCTTGGAACTGAAGAACACCTTATTTTATATTTTGCTGCATTTAGCTAACGCCAGTTGACCACGTTCTATTGCCAAAGGTGCAGTATATACATATTGTAATATAGCTTATAACCACTACTTGGCCCTGAAGAACGCAACATACTACAATACTGTATTTAGTGAATGCTAGATAATCTATGTGCTATTACCAAGGGTTAAGGAGCACAGTAAAGCGGACATTGTCCGTGCACGATATCACTCTGAGCCTCTTTTCCTAAACTAACAAGTGGCACGGCATACCATTTGGCCTCAGGGCTTGCCAAGGGTTAAGGAGCGCCGTAAATGGGACATTACCATGTGCGATATCACTCAGAGCCTCCTTTCTTTAACTAATAAGCGGAACGGCATATTTTTGGCCTCTGGGCTTACCGTATCCTAGCTTCCAAGCTAGCCTGGATCGGCGCTTGGGCAAGAACTACAGTAGAGTGAACGCTAGAGAACAGCGTTGATTTTCTATTGTTTAAGGAGAGCTGTTAAGTTAACACTGTCAAAGTGCTAAAGAACCTAGCCGCCCCTCCTAATTGTACATTACTGCTATTACACACACTATTTTGGCTGTATGGCATACAATGTCCTTGCGTTTATGCTAGCCTAGATAGATGCTTGAGCAGAACATGCATTTAGACCACTTGTGCATACTCCAAACTCAGTAATACACCTATAGAGGGGAAATAGCCTGTAACACTGCTAACCTGTGTAGGTAGTGTTACACTTAGCCAGCGCTCTTTATTGAATTGCTGTATATAACCTGCTTTAGATACTGCCTAATCCTGCTCTTAATGTGATACCCTTCTGGACCTAGCTCAACACTGCTGTGCCTATTCCTAGCTAGACTGCTGTTTACTACTTAGACCTTTTCCCTTACCTTGTTAAATTACTCGGAACCATTGCTTAAGTTTGATTAAGTGCCAGTATGCCTTGCTATGTGTCTGTAAACTCTGTAATGAATGTTTTTCATCTGCTTGTTTGAACTTGAAAGCTGGGTACTACCCAACTGCATTTAATGTCTGCTTGTTTGTTAAAATTGAATGCTGTGTGTACTACCCTGTCTCTTAAATGCCTGTTTTCTTACACCTTCATTGAGTCTTTTGTCCCCACTGTTCATAGGTTTGAATCATCTATCCTACACTAAAACCTTAAGAATCTAACTACCTGGTGAAAGGACCCACTGAAAACAAATCCAACCAACTCCTCTATAGAAAAAAAAAAAGACTTGCCGTCCTGCTTAAGAACCCAGTTCACTAAGGCAAGAAAGTATGTGTTATCCAACAGAGTGGTAATATTTAACACTTGCTTAATATCTGGTGTATGTATGATATGCTACCTAGCCAGGATACCCAGCAGTCACACTCCCCTCTCTATCCCTAAATACTTATACATTTTGTTTCTTATTTTTCACTCTTGTGCTGTCTCCTGCAATTATCTACAGTAGCCCTTGCAATCCCTTTACCATTTTATCTCTGCTCCCTTGCGTCTGTTGCAAAACAATATCTAACCACTAGATGGAAATCTAAACTAGGATAGCCCCTTATACATCCATCCTTCCCTGATTTCCTTTTGAAATTAAAGTTCTGACCCAGGATTGAGGATTTTTTTCCTGCCCTATCTTTCCACTCTACCTTCTTCTTTCCACTAGCTTTGCTCTCAGCAATCACTTACTTTCACTACATTGTTTCCTCCCTTCTTTACCTATCCTTCCTAACTAAGGCACCAAGTAGTTAGCTGTTTGCTGATTGTTTCTTTTTTTCCCTGACTTTCTCAGTTACCTGTCTGAACCCACTCCATTCGCCCTGCGGGCTCACTCCGCTCCCCTACCCTACTACCTCCAATTCCCACCCGCCCCAGTGGTCCTAGCCATATACTTCTGTAGCCACACCCCCTCCCATTATCGTCCTATCACACACCTCCTCTACTTAGCCCTACCCCTAACCTCTTCAATTCCTTAATTAAGCTAATTGCCATTCTTGATTTACTCCCTAACCTCTCCTCACCCTTTCCTGTTTTGCTTATATTTTTACAGCTTCTCTCTTACAGCCACCGTTATTTTACTTAATTGTATACAGCTCTCTCTTATAACCACCTTTATTTATTTAATTGTACACCTCTTCCCTCAACCTACTCATCCTCTTAAAGCACTCTCTCCTTTCTCCCACCTTTAGTTTTACTTACTACACTCCTTCCCTCAGTATACTCAAACTCCTTAACTACCTATCCTAATGGCCCCAACACACAAATCTATACTCACAAACCTACTACTCTTAACTACAACTCTTGCTTCTCTCACAATACCATACACATTAACTTTTTTTGAACACTTCTCTCTTTCAGAGCACCACCACCCCTACCAGCAAACTCTACCTATTTCTCCCATAAACTACCTCAACCACAGTAACATAACTTCCACTTTTTTCTATACCAAAATACCATAGAGCTACCCATGTTACTTACTTCCCTATCAAAAAATCCCCAAACAATTTCTACAAAATCCTTAAGTTTGTACAATATCCTCAACAACACCCCGTATTAGATGGTGATATTCATCCAAACCCTAGCCCCAATACTGACATTCCCAATAACCTACACAACCTAACATCTCCTCTTATCACTACCTTAAATAGACCCTCTAACTCCCTCCTAATAGCTCACCTTAACATCTGTAACATTAACAATAAAATTACCCACCTACATGCACTCTTAGATGTGCACTCATTCGATATTCTCTGTATTACAGAGACATGGCTAAAGCCCTCAACTCTGGACCAGGAGATTACCCCTCCTGGATATAACATCCTGAGATGTGACCGTAAAACCAAAAAGGGTGGAGGTGTAGCCATTATGTATAAATCTGAACTCCAAGTTTCACCCTTCAATGTGCTTCTACCATCGGATACCAATTCAGAAACTCTTAGTGCCAAACTTCAAATCAACAACTCCAAATCTATCTACCTAATTTGCACATATCTCCCCCCTGGAAATAATATCAATACTCTTGAAAACTTAGTTACCTTGCTACCCACCCTACCTCAGGAAACCATTGTATTAGGTGACTTTAATATAGACTGGGCTACCTGCAGTTCCCCTAATCCTACCAATCATATAAATCTTTATGGATTCTCACAAATTATAACCACTCCCACTAGAATCCATAAGCCAAGCTGTAAGGAAACCACCCTAGACTGAATCCTTATCAACAGCCACCTTGATACTTATAAACCACAAACCCTTCCTGATGATATTAGTGACCACATGCCAACCTATATTATTAAACAAAGAATCCATAGCCCAACTACTAATAATTTTAAAACCTCCCGATCCAAAATTTTTTTTAATCCAGAGTGCTTTCAAAATGAACTGAAAGCATGTGACTGGTCACCTATGTCTCATCTTCCACTTGATGAAGCAGTGATCTACTTTAATACTAGATTCCTTCAGATCCTAGATTACCACGCTCCCTATCGTTCTTCCCGACTAAGGACCAAAATTGCCCCCTGGCTCACAAAACAAGCTAGGCAAAAGATCCTCCTCAGAAATAAAATTTGGGCCAAATGGAAAATCTCCAAATGTCCATCAGATCATCTTTACTTTAAACAGTTAAAAAATGCCACCAAAAAAGATATTCTCTGAGACAAAAAAGACTACTACCTTTACCTCCAACAAACCCCACAAGAATTCTGGTCTGGCATAAACAAACTTCTTCAGCCAGGACACACTAAAACTCCTGCCCCTTCAGGATTCAACCAAAATAACTTAAATTCCTGATGCCTTTAATAACTACTTTACTGAAGCCATTCGAACCCTAACCAATACTTTACCAGCTATTACCACATCCCCATTAAATACCACTAAGACTCCTTCTCCAACCTTTCAAATACAACCAGTACCTACATCCCTCATTTGCAAACTCCTTCAAAAACTATAACCATGCATCCCTTCTGCTGTCTTCCTGCTGAATACCTGCAAATTGCAGCGAAAGCTATTGCCTATCCCATCTCCATCCTTATAAATAGAACAATTTTAGAAAGCAAACTCGCCTCCATATGGAAAGTATCCCACATCATCACTCTACATAAGGGTGGGTCATCTACTGAACTTTCCAACTTTCGGCCTATTGCCTTACTGTCCCCAATAGCTAAGATAATGGAAAAATGTATACACAGACAACTACTTGACCACCTTCTCCAAAATAATCGACTTGCCAACTGCCAACATAACTTTAGGCCATTCCATAGCACAACTACCCTACTATCCTTTTCTGACTCCATAAACAAAAATCGTAACAATAACACTTTTTCCTCTGCATTATTTATTGACCTTTCAAAAGCCTTTGATATGGTCAACCATAATATGCTTATAGACATTCTAAAAGCCCAATCTCTTGACCCACAAGCATTACAGTGGTTTAAATTCTATCTGGAAAACGGACAGCAAGCAGTACTGTGGGATAATAATCTTTCTAAATCCTTCCCTGTGAACACTGGAGTACCCCAAGGCTCTATTTTAGGACCTCTACTCTTCTCATTGTTTATTAATGACCTACATACCAAAATTCTTCAGGCCACCTGCATACAATATGCAGATGACTCTACTTTAATTTGTTCAGCCAAGTCCATAACCTCTCTCCAGTCCCTCACCCAAACAGTATTTAACAGTGTTGAAAATTGGTTCATGCAACACTGCCTCCTCCTAAACCCCAAAAAAAACAAAATTATTGCTCTTTGCTCCTACTCATAAGTCACCTCAATTGCACTTCACAATAACCTCTAACAATGCAACTAACATATCCCCAGACTCTTCAACCCATTTACTGGGAGTAACAATCGATAATAACCTTAGTTTTGATGACCACATTAAATTCTACAATAAAGTCTGTGAACAAAAAACTAGGCACCCTTTACAGAATCAAACCCTTCCTTTCCCCTTCAGCCAGAATAACTATTGCCCAGACCCACCTTATCTCTACCCTGTTCTATGAGTCTGCAATTTATACCAATCTAACAAAAAACAACCTCACCAAACTTTCCATTAGTTACAATAACATAGCCATATTTGCCACTGGCACCACCTTTAGAACTCATCACTGTCTCAACCTAAAACAACTAGGATGGCTAAAACTGCAGAACCAAATACTTTGTCAACAACTTATCACCCAAAAGATCCTTTACCACCCTAATAATACCCCGATCCTCACTAATCTGATTACACCCTACAAAAATCTTGCAACATTACGCTCAGCTAATAAGCTTCTAGTTTCCACTATTAAATCAAATAACAAAGCTGGGGACTCACATCTGGAACCAGCTTTCTACTGAACTTTCCACCCTTGCTTCCACTCTTCTTTTTAAAAAACATCTTAAAGAATATCTTACAACTCACTGGCTTTGTCCCTGCTCTAACCCTCAGTATTTGATCTTAGCTTAAACCTATTAAATTACTCTGCAAAATTTTTGTTCTGTCCAATGTAGCCAATATATTGTAATTCATTTGACTATTACTAAATATTGTATTCTTTGTCACTGCTGATGCTTGGAGCTTTTCTCCCCGGGCCTCTACTGAAAATGGACATATATCCAGTTAGACTAGCCCGGTCAACAAATGTAAAATAAATAAAATAAATAAAAAGAAATAAACTTTTCCCTCCTCTTCCCCTCTCCTAAGTATTTTCTAAACATATGGCATGAAGTAAGGCATATTCTTTAGAGTCCCCTACAAGTTTAACAGAGTCAAAAAAGTGCAATATTTCCAGATTTTCTTCTTTCATGTTTCACAAATACAATTATCACTTTGTAATCCCACATTTACCAATTAACAAGTTGTTTTATTCCAGTTCATCTCCATCTTGCAAATCCTGTCGCTGCTTCATTTCCAACATACTACTGATTCTTCTAGTCAACTCTTGTGCTTTAATCCTTCTCTCAAACATTTACCACTGGAACATCGGAAAAGTTTCAATGGTACAGTCTCTCAGAGGTCTTTATTACTAGAAGAACAAGAAGCAGAATCTCCTTCTGTTTCACAGCTCACTTTTGTATTTCCTCCTTGGCATGTACTGTGATTTTGTCCCTCCAGGAAAGAATATTTTGAAGATAGCTGCATACAGCAGTTTGAATCTCACACCTACTACTCAACTTTCCCTGAATAGTGGAAGAACGTTACTCCTTTCCTGTTTGGTGTACAGTGGGTAATCAGTATACACACACACATACACACACACACACACACACACACACACACACACACACACACACACACACACACACACACACACACACAGACACACACAGACACACACCCACACAGACACACAGACACACAGACACACACACAGACAGACACACAGACAGACACACTGCTGTCTCTTAGTTTTAGTATTTTGTCCTTCTGCCATAGTTTTGTTAGTCAACTCCTTCTGCTGGCAGGATTGCATCTTTACTGTTAAAGGTCTAGGTTGTTTTCTCATAGCCAGGTTTGGAGCATGCACACAATGTGCCCTTTCAAGTGCTTTCATAAAATTAATACAGTCTGTTCCTTCCAGCTTCTCTGGTACAGCAGAAAATATCAGATTCTCCCCACGTGATCTGTCGTCTAATTCTATGACTTTTTGAAACATCTCTTCTTGAGCAGTCCCAAATTCAACCAGCCTTTTTTTTATTTCAACCTCTAATTTTTGCAGATTTAACACCTTTTCTGAATATCTGTTTAAAGCTTCTTCCATTTTTTACAGCCTTTTGTTATTTGAGTTGATATACTCCATCAGTGTTTAGTTTAATCAGGTCTGTGAACACAATGTCTCATATCTTCCTGTAGGTTACATGAAGTCATGTCTAGAGCTTGCTCTACTTTTTGCTAAACAGCTCCAGTACTCTTCCCAGTCAGTGTTTTTTTTCTCACCTTTTGTAGCTGATTTTCTTTCAGGTGCTCCGTATTTCTTTTTTCTTGGCGTCCAGGCAGTGCACTTACTAGCCAGTTATGGAAATTTACTCAGAAATATAAGCCCACTGGGTTTCTTTTCTGAGTTTCTGTTTTCACACTGGGAGAGCTAGAATTAACCTGTTACACATTGTACAGCCATCTTGGAAGTGTCCACATGGAAGGTTTTTAATACACAACTCTTAACATAATAAAAACAGTGGCAAAGCCAATAAAACAGAATCAACTAAAAGTTAAAAAGGAAGCAAAAAGAACAGTATAAGGTTATGATGCAGAGCACCCATTTCAGTATTCGTTAATGAAGAACAAGGACTTACTGTCATTTAGTTACATGTGGTTATTTACATATCTTATGTCACAGGTAGAGAGAGTTCCACATTTATCTCCAGTCATTGTCTTTAGTCATGTTCCACAAACAATAAAATTGTCAATCTTGTGGGAACATAGCAAATTTTCCAATAAAAAAAAATATTAATGCACCTAGCATTACTAACCATCAGAGATGCATTAAATGTTACTATCGGTGAAATGTTAAATTTTCAATCTGGCAAAATTCTGCGTTGTGTTTGTCAAACACTGCAAAAAGTCTGCTGCAAAAATTCTCTTCCCTCATCTTGACAAATGCACACCATCCTGTCTGAACACAAGTGTGCCTAAAATTAGGCATGGATGTTCTACACATTTTCATTTTTTTAAAAAGGGACATTTTTTCATGTAGATATTTATCAAAAAATTATTTTCATTGACAGTGATCTCATTTGTGAAAAATATGTCCTAACACCTGTGCAAGCTATGCTATCCAAGAGGGCTGCAAGTTGCACACTAATAGTCACACAGTCTTTGCAGATGAGATCATTTGTACCAACATGAATAAAAATAAATTCATACTTCATTAAATTAAGGCATTCTAAGGCCTGTCTCACATCCTCTTGGCAAGAATAATACCATTTGATGTTTATTTTCTTCTCTGCAAATTCAAGTATCAGTTCCTCTAATAACTGAATCCCTAATTACAAGGATATATTTTCTGACCACATCTGAAGAATCAAACAAAAAAACACACAGCCCAAGCTGCAAAATGAAACCATAGCGAACACACAAATGCACGGAACGCAGCAAAGACTGCAACAATAAATCCTTTAATGATTCTGGTACCTTGGCCTTTGCCTTCTCACGGATTCCATGAGAAGGCAAAGGCCGAGGTACCAGAATCATTAAAGGATTTATTGTTGCAGTCTTTGCTGCGTTCTGTGCATTTGTGTGTTCGCTATTGTTTCACATCTGAAGAATCTTCAACTTCTAACTCAGGAATATCTGCTCTATCAACTGTTATAAAGGAATGATCTTCATTACCATTCGTCTTACTATTCTACTGTTTTCCTTGCTTATTACATTTGCAAGCATACAATTTTCATCCCGCTGGCTTTGTACATCCACAACTTGAGCCATGTTGTCAGCATATACCCTTGTTTTTTCTACAATAATGTTCTTCAGTTCTTCCATGTTCAGTTTTGATTACTTTCTTCTCACCTACTCCTTGCTTCTTTTTTCTATCTTCTCTCTTGAAAAAATGATGCCTTTTTTCTGTAGACTGAAGATGTTCTGAATGTTATCATCCCCTCTAATCTGTGTTACAAAAAAAGCAGTGTCCTTTTTAGTATGCATTCTCTTTGCTTTATAGACATGCATCAGTTTTTCTTTCTTACTTGTGAACTTCTTCCTTTCCTTCTTTTATTCATTTTTACTCTCTGAATTCTTAGATTGCTCAATACTTGCATCCAAGAATTCCAAAGTTGTCAGTGGTATTTTGTTCAAGAGGGGTTGAGTGATATTTGCAGAGAATAGCCACCTCCTTTCCTAAATGTGTTCTGTCTGCTCAGTTCTAACATTATTTCTCATCAGTCCAGTCATTAACATTTGTACCAGTTCTCCAAGCTGTGCCAGTTGCAATCATCTTATATTTCCTACTAACAATTATAAGCAAATCACCCAACTTTTGACATGAGGAACACAGATCATCTGTGTTACCAGGTGCTACCTTTAAACAAACATAGCATTTAGTACACTATGCAAGATACTTGTGCTTTAGCAAATCATTAATGGTATACTCATTTAAGGAATCCATATTCAGCTGCAAATGAATAAAAAATACTAAAAGAAAAGAATAATCAAAATCAGTAACCACAGAATTTAAAGGGAATTTAAATCAACTTGTATGAGAAAAATCACACAAACACTATGCAACTAAATATTAAAGTACAGCAAACTTGTTACTCTGCCCGTACAGGTTGGGAAAGTCACTAAGCTGGAATTCCTTTACAGTAACTTCCACTCATTATCACTTGCACCTCTTTTTAACAGTAAAGACCAATAAATCACAAACCAACACAAAATTGTTTAGATAAGCTCTGGATTCAAACCACTTCTATATGATCGTTTTCTAATTGCATACAAAGTGCAGGCCTTTTATCACACACATATACAGACAGATAATCACAGTTATGTTGGTGGAGTAAACACAAATGCTGTACAGTTCATACCTGAATGTATACTCCAGGCTTTAAAAAATATTTCATCTTTTCCAGAATTTCTCTCTGCAGTATATCCCAAGTTACTGTTTTTTCCAAATACAACACAAGAGGGTGGCCAAACCTAGGGAATAAAAAAAATGTTCTTACACGCAAGTCCAAAAATATGCAATCCATCCTGTAATAATGTTCCAAACATATGTTCAGCATAAATCTGCTATTCCCTGCTACTTAGAAGACTACCATTTATAAGAATAATTTTCCATAATTTTATTTTGTTTAGCTTTTACAGCACACAGTCTGACAGTACAGTGAAAGCAACAGTCATTCATGATCTCACAACACAGACTCCATGTTAATATGAAGGACAGGTGTCACTAAGACCAAAGGAGCACAGAACTCAGGATTAATCCCAAGCATAAGCCCTATGTACACACACACACACACACACACACACACATACACACAAGCAGTCTGACATGGCAACACCCTCTTGATGGCTTCTATCCACTTTTATGGTCATGCTAAGGATTTACAGCATCACACCATGAATAAACAAGAAACTTTATTTGCATCAAAGGGACATAAGAGAGACCAAAAGTTTACAGCTTTAATGCAAAGGAAAATGGCACAGGGCAACAAAGAATATAACAAGGCTTGGAGCAATGGAAAGCTATCAAACTACATTCAGGAAAATGAGAAAGTTTGGCAGACATAAAATTCCAAGCTCAGAATGGATGACATTTTCAATCTTTGCCCCACTGAAGAAAGTGAGCACAAAGCCTAAGTTTAATTCATCCAAAGGATGAAGAAAGTACAGTTGTGTACACTTACCATAAATGTAGATGTTCGAGTGTATTCACTGTTGCAGTCATCATATTTGGGTTATCTGTCTGCAGGTAGCCCTCAGCCGGCCTGAATATCAGAGTCTTCGGATTTCTGCGTCGGATGCTGTCGCTTCTTCCATGACGTCAGGTCGTCAAGGGTATAAAACATACAGCCGATGCCATTACAGCAGTTTTTCTTGCCCCAGATGTCAGGTGCCTCCACAATAGGAAGCAATTATATTGTATGGAACACCCCCAGCAACAAGCAAATACACAGGATATAATATATTCCAAGTAAGACGGAAAGGTAGAGCCAAGGGAAATCAGGGGGCCGGATGAAGGGTAACCAGGACTGCAACAGTGAATACACTCGAACATCTACATTTATGGTAAGTCTACACAACTGTACTATGTTCTTCGTGTTTCACTGTTGCAGTCATCACATTTGGGTTGATTCCCAAAGTTAAGGAAGGGTGGAGGCAGTTAAAGAGCATTGGGGCTACCAATAAGGCCCTGTAAGCCTGCTGTGGCAAATCCAGCTCAGGATTTAGAAAAGATAGGCAGGTGGTAATGCTTGGTGAAAGAATGTACAGAGCTCCAGGCAGCAGCTTCCAGGATGTCCCTGGTAGGGACTCCTCTGAGAAATGCTGTAGAGGTAGAGGCAGCCCTGGTGGAATGTGATCTTATTCCCTGTGGGGTAGGTTTTCCACGATGCTTGCAGCAGAAATGGATGCAATTGGCTATCCATTTGGAAATGGTTTGCTTTGAAATGGCCTTCCCCTCTGCCCCTGTAGCAAAACTAACTAGCAGCTGGTCAGATTTTCTGAGAGGTTTAGTTCTGTCCAAATAGAATCTAAGCTGTCTGTGCACGCCCAGAGAATCCAGTATCCGTTCCCCCTTATTTTGAGGATTAAGGAAAAAAGTAGGCAAATGAAATGACTGGTTTAGAGCCACACTAGACACCAACTTGGGCATAAAGGATGGATTAGTCCTGAAGGAAACTCTTTCCGCATGGAAGATAATGAAGGGTTCCACTGCCATGAGGGCCTGCAGTTCAGACACTCTTCTTGCTGAAGTGATGGCTAGAAGTAAGGCTGTTTTCCAAGAAAGGAATTTCAACTCTGCTGTAGCAGCTGGTTCAAAAGGGGGGAAGAGTGAGTTTTTCCAATACAAAGTTAAGGTCCCAGGCTGGAGTGGGAGCTCTCCTGGGTGAGGCCTTAAATTTTTGGCCCCTCTAAGGAATTGTTTTAGCAGGGGATGAGAGAAGAGGGGTGGCTCTGTATTATAATGTGCTGAAATGGCAGAGGCATGAATCTTAATTCAAGAGAAAGATAGGCCCTTATAGAGCATTTCTTGTTAAATAATCTAGAATATGGAGTAAGCTGGGCACCGTTGTGCCCCTCCCCCAAGCCTGGCTCCAGGAACAGTATCTTTTCCACTTTTCCGAATAGGATTTTCTAGTACTAGGCCTCCTTGCCTCAAGAATGACATACAGCACCTGCTTACTGAGGGCTGCTAGGGGTGAGCTCAGGGAAGTAACTAGGCTGCAAGGTTCAGGATTTGAAGCAGAATCTGGCCTGCTTGCTGGGACAGCAGGGAAGGGGTCTGAGGCAGGTGCCATGGTTGTTGCATTGTTAGACTGTGCAAAAGGGGATACCAGTGCTGGCGTGGCCAGTCTGGGGCAATCAGTATTGTCCTTGGCTTGTCTTGTTTGATCTTTAGTAGAACCTTGGAGAGGAGAGACAGAGGGGGGAAAGGCATAAATTAAGAGGCTTTCCCGGGTAAAGGACAGGGCATCCACTTTCCAAGCTTGACTGTGGGGAGTTCTGGTGCAGAATTTGTTCAATTGGTAGTTCTGAGGGGAGACAAACAGGTCTACCTATGGTATCCCCCATTTGTTCCTCAAGAGCCTGAATATTTTGGGTTCCAGTTTCCATTTGTGTGGGTCTATGAGGGTTCTGCTTAAGTCGACTGCCAGTGAATTTAGTTTGCCTGGCAGGAATTGAGCTTGCAGGTTCACTTGGTAGTTCAAGGCTGTGTTCCACAGAGCCATGGCTAGTCTGCAAAGTGGGTAGGAATGGGTTCCCCCCTGCTTGTTTATGTACCACATAACAGTGGTGTTGTCTCTCTTTACCAGTAGTTGTCCTGGAAGAATAAGGTCTTTGAAGGCTGTCAGAGCATTCTGTACAGCTAACATTTCTTTTTGATTGATATGCAGGTGCATCTGTTTTGGGTTCCATTTGCCCTGAATGCACTGCCCTGCCATGTGAGCCCCCCATGCATAGTCTGATGCGTATGTTGTTAGGGTTTGGGCGGCAAGGGGTAGAGTGAAAGGGAGTCCCTTGTTGTGGTAGCAGGCCTCTGCCCACCAAAGTAGCTCTGCCCTTAGACAAGGAATGATAGGAATCATTGTTTCCAGGTCCTGAGAATGTTGACACCATAGACTTTTTAGATACCATTGAAGTTTCCTCACATGCAGTCTTGCATATGGATTTCACAGAATGAAAGAGGCCATGAACCCCAGGACTTGCAGGATTTTCCTTGCAGATAGCTGGGTTTTTGTGGCCAGTAGGTTGAAGTAATTAGGATCAACAGTTCAGAGTAATGGCGAGTGTGGAAGAGAGGTGAAGAAGCGAGTACAGGCAGGGTGGAAAGGGTGGGGAAGAGTGTCAGGAGTGATTTGTGACAGACGGGTACCAGTAAGAGTGAAAGGGAAGGTCTACAACAGAGTAGTGAGACCAGCTATGTTGTATGGGTTGGAGATGGTGGCATTGACAAAAAGGCAGGAGTCAGAGCTGGAAGTGGTAGAGTTAAATATGTTACGATTTGCATTGGGTGTGGCAAGGATGGACAGGATTAGGAATCAGTATATTACAGGGTCAGCTCAGGTTGGATGGTTTGTAGATAAAGTCAGAGAGGTGAGATTGCATTGGTTTGGACATGTGCTGAGGAGGGATGATGGGTATATTGGGAAACGGATGCTAAGGATGGAGCTGCCAGGTAAGAGGAAAAGAGGAAGGCCTAAGATTAGGTTTATGGATGTGCTGAGGGAGAACATGCAGGTGGTTGGCGTGACACAGCAATATGCAGAAGACAAGAAGAAATGGAAACAGATGATCCGCTGTGGTGACCCCTAACGGGAACAGCTGAAAGAGAAGAAGAAAAAGGTTGAAGTAGGTTGTCAAATAAACTTGTTTCTCCGGCGTGAGGAATTCCATCTGGGAAGTTGTGCTCAAGCTTGCTCCCAGGAATACAATTTGTTGGCAGGGTACTAGGTGTGATTAGAAGTCTCTTTACAATGCCAAGTTTTGTAATAGCAAATCCTGATTTTCTGCCTGAATCAGGCAATCGTCCAAGTATGGGTAAAATCTGAATATTTCTCTGCCTGCAAAATTCAATGGCTGGAGCTAGGCACTTTGTGAATAACCTGGATGCAGTAGATAAGCCAAAGGGAAGTGCAGAGAACTGATAGTGCATGAAGCCCGCCCTGAAACGTAGGTATTGTCTGCAGGATTCCCTTATTGAGATGTGCAAGTAAGCTTCTTTCAAGTCGAGGGTTGCCAGCCAGGCATCCTTGGCTAGCATAGGAAGAAGCTGTTGAAGAGTTAGCAATTTGAAATTTGGAACCACCAGAAAGGAGTTGAGAATAGACATGTCCAGGATAGGACACCAGGAGTTTTCTTTTCTAGGAACGAGGAACAGTCTTGAATAAAAACCTTGTCCCCTTTGTTCTGCTGGGACAGGTTGAATAGCCCTGATACTGAGGAGAGAGAGAACTTGTTTTTGGGCCTTTGCCCACTGATTTGGTGGGAGGTCTGGCCATCCACTTGGGGATGGTAGTGAGTGGAAGTGGAATCTGTATCCTAGGGAAATGTTTAAAACCCATTTATCCTGGGTAATGAGTTCCTAGTTTTTTGCATGCAGGGTGAGCTTTCCTCCTAAGGGAGCAAGTAGTTGAGCAGGGCTTGGAAGAGTTAAGGATAAGTCATTGTGCCATTTTTCCATAGGGGTGGCTTACTACTCCCTGCTTTGAAGTGGGAGCCCCCCACTGCTTGATCTGTGCATAGCCTGAGACTGAAGTCTTAGTGGTCTGCTGCTCCTGGGTTTGGACTGAGAAGGCCTGGAAGGGACTGGAAAAGACCAGTTCATTGAAGGCCAATGCCTACTGAATCTAGGAGGCTGTACTTGTAAGAAATCTTTAACAGTTTGCATAGATTTAGCTTTTTCCTCCATCCTTTTGAGGACTTCTGCTTTGTTGCCAAAAAGGTGGTCTTGGTTTAAGGGTGCATCCAGTAATTTAGCTTTGACATGATCTGGCAAATTTTGTTCCTTAAGCCAAGCATGCCTTCTAAGTACAGACCCAGTGACAGCAGCCCTGCAAGATGATTCTAAAACATCAAAACCACATTGCAAAGTATGTCTACCTACTTGTTCAGCAGAATGCATTAACTCTTGCAAATCTTTGTGTTCAGCACAGTCAGGAATCAACATAATTTTCTGTTTAAGTAGTCCCATAATATGCTGCTGATACTTTAACATAAGAAATTGGCAATTTAAAGCCCTAATGGCCAAAGCAGCAGAAGTGTATACCTTCTTACCCCCATCTGTCTAAAGTTCTAGAGTCCCTATCAGAAGGGGTAGGATTTTTGGAAGAAGAAGTCTTAATGCCTTTTGGTCCTTGGGAAATGGTCTCTGGATCTGCAGTAGGATTCTTGAAGAGGAATTTGTGAGAGTCAGGTACTCTGTAGTACCTGTCAGGTTTCCTGGGAACTGGAGGCAAAGTGTCTGGGGTAAGGCTGGATTCCAAGAAAACATCATCTACAATCTCCAGAACAGGAGGAATAGCTAGAGGCCTGTGTTGAGGCAGGAGTAAAAATTCCCTAAGTCTCTTTTTGGACTCAGAATAGTCCTGGCTTTCCCAGCGGAAATGCTCCCTAAGGGTATGCAAGGTTTCACCAAAAGAAAAATCTTCTGGAGGGGAAGCAGAGTGAATGGAATCCTCTGCATCAGAATCCTCATAAGTAGACAGGGGTAATTCCTGGTAGTCAGAAGGAACAGAGATATCAGATTCCTGATCAGAAGAATCAGAAAAAAATCAGTTCTAGGTCTCTTAGAGGGGGAAGGCTGGCTTCCCCTAATTAAGCTAATAAGGTCTTCAGCCATTCTAATCATTTGTTTTTGAGGCATATGGGCCTGAGTATGCAGCTTGGTTGTTGGTTTTCTAGGCGTAGTGCGAGCTTTAGGCCTGAGGAATTCGATATTTCTAGCTTGAAATGAAGTCGTTGGTTTAATATGAAAGTCGATAGGCCTGAATACACCCTCAGAAGCCGGTGTCTGCACAGCGGCTCCGGACACATCCAAGGTAGAGACATCCACAGGTTCCATAGGTTCCATAGTCGAAGAAGCATCTCACGGCATACTGGACTCCGAAAGGGTCTCAGTAGAGGCCTGCGAATCTGTAGTAGTGAGTATCAGGGGCTGCAAAAGCGCCTCACTGAGTACCGGCGGACAGGCAACTAGCTTAACAGAGGCGTTGTTGGTAGTGTTGGACCTATGCGGTCCGTCTCTGCCTTTAACCTTACGTTTTTTCAGAAGATCGGTAGCCGGATGGCTTAACGAAGCAATTTCGGAGTACGGAGATCGGGAGTGAAAGTATTTAGCTACAAAAATAGCCCAACGATGAATAGTTTGGGCGTTGAACAAGGCACAAAACCGACAGCAAGGTACGTCGTAGTCTGGGCCTAAACAGGTGATGCAGTAAGAATGAAAATCTCTATGAGATATTTGCTTTCCACAGGCAAGAAAGCTGTTAATTTTTTCTGACATCGGTTAGAGCAAGAAAAAAGGATCCCCAACGGGGTACTTTTCTTTTTGAAGACTTCAGGTCTGAAACTCAAAAACAAAAATTCAGGAGTCAGACGACCAGCACTTGCAAACTGCTTCTGCTTCAGGCACCGCACGGCAAGAACGACTGATGTAATGGCGTCGGCTGCATGTTTTATACCCCTGACTACCTGACGTCATGGAAGAAGCGACAGCATCCGATGCAGAAATCCGAAGATTCTGGTATTCAGGCTGGCTGAGGGCTACCTGCAGGCAGATAACCCAAATGTGATAACTGCAGCAGTGAAACATGAAGAACATCTTGGCACATTACAAAAACAACCTAATCAGACATTTTTGTTAAAGCAGGCATGGCATCAAGTAAAGATAAAGTACAGTTGTGTACACTTACCATAAATGTAGATGTTCGAGTGTATTAACTGTTGCAGTCATTACATTTGGGTTATCTGCCTGCAGGTAGCCCTCAGCCAGTGTGAATATCAAACTCTTGGGTTCTGCATCGGATTCTGTCTCTTCTTCCATGATGTCAGGTCATCAGGGGTATAAAACATGCAGCCGATGCCATTACATCAGTTGTTCATGCCCCAGATGTCAGGTGCCCCCATAATGGGAAGCAATTATATACAAGGTTACACCTCCAACAAAAAGCAAATACACCAGAAAGCTTAAATACACTAAACAAGAAGAAAGGTATAGCCAAGAGAAGTCAGGGGGCTGGAGGGAGGGTAACCAGGACTGCAACAGTGAATACACCCGAATATCGACATTTATGGTACGTGTACACAACTGTACTATGTTCTTCGTGTTTCACTGTTGCAGTCATTACATTTGGGTGGATTTCCAAAGCTAAGGAAGGGAGGAGGCAGTTAGAGAGCATTAGGACCAGCTATTAAGCCCTGCAAGACTGCCGTGGCAAAACCAGCTCTGGATTTAATAAAAATAGGCAAGTGGTAATGCTTGGTGAAGGTATGTACAGAGCTCCAGGTAGCAGCTTCTAGGATGTCCCTGGTAGGGACACCTCTGAGAAAGGCTGTAGAAGTAGATGCAGCCCTGGTGGAATGTGATTTTATCCCCTGTGTGGTAGGTTTTCCATGGTGCTTATAGCAGAAATGAATGCAATGGCCTATCCACTTAGAAATGGTTTGCTTTGAAATGGCCTTCCCCTCTGCCCCTGCAGCAAAGGCAACTAGCAGCTGTTCAGTTTTCCTGAGAGGCTTAGTCCTATCCAAATAAAATCAGAGTTGTCTGCATATCCAAAGAGTACAGTATTCATTCTCCTTTGTTCTGTGGATTACAAAAGAAGGCTGGCAAATGAATGGACTGATTAAGGGCCACACTGGACACCACCTTGGGCATAAAGGAAGGAATGGTCCTGAGGGACACCCTGTTTGCATGGAAGATGATGAAGGGCTCCACTGCCATGAGGACCTGTAATTCAGACACTCTTCTTGCTGAAGTGATGGCTAGAAGGAAGGCTGTTTTCCAAGAAAGGAATTTCAACTCTGCATTTGCAGCTGGCTCAAAAGGAGGGAGAGTGAGCTTTTCCAATACAAAGTTAAGATCCCAGGCTGGAGTAGGGGCTCTCCTGGGTGGTCTTAAATTTTTGGCCCCTCTGAGGAATTGCTTCATCAGGGGGTGTGAGAAGAGGGGTGGCTCAGTATAAAAATGTGCTGAAATGTCTGAGCCATGAATTTTAATAGATGAGAAGGAAAGGCCCTTGTGGAGCATCTCTGTTAAGTATTGCAGAATGTGTGGTAATCCGGTCACTGTTGTGCCCATCCCCGGAGTCTGGCTCCAGAAACAGTATCTTTTCCATTTTTCAGCATAGGATTTTCTAGTACTAAGCCTCCTTGCCTCCAGAATGACATCCAGCACTTGCTTACTGAGGGATGGTACTGGAGAGCTCAGGTAATTAGCCAGGCTGCAAGGTTCAGGGTTTAAAGCTGGGGTGCAGAATCTGTCCCTCCTGCTAGGACAGCAGGGAAGGGGTCTGAGGCAGGTGCCATGGCTCCAGCAGTGACGTACTGCGCAAGAGGGGGCACCAGTATTGGCATGGCCAGTCTGGTGCAATGAGTATTGCCCTTGGTTTATCCTGTTTGATCTTTAGCAGAACTTTCGAGAGGAGAAGCAGAGGGGGAAAGGCATAAACTGAGAGGCTTTCCCAGGTGAAGGACAGAGCATCCACTTTCCAAGCTTGTCTGTGGGGAGTCCTTGTGCAGAATTTGTCCAATTGGTAGTTCTGAGGGGAGGCAAACAGGTCTATCCCTGGGCTCCCCCATTTGTTTCTCAAATGTTGAATATCTTTGGTTCCAGTTTCCACTCGTGTGGGTCCATGAGATTTCTGCTTAGGTCGTCTGCCAGTGAATTTAGCTTGCCTGGCAGCTCAAGGCTGTGTTCCACAGAGCCATGGCTAGTCTGCAGAGAGGGTACGAGTGGATTTCCCCCTGTTTGTTTATTTACCACATAACAGTGGTGTTGTCTGTCTTTAGCAATAATTGCCCTGGAAGAATGTGGTCCTTGAAGGCTGTCAGAGAATTCTGTACAGCTAACATTTCTTTTTGAATGATATGCAGGTGCATTTGACTCGGGTTCCATTTGCCCTGAATGCACTTCCCTGCCAAGTGAGCCCCCCATGCATAGTTTGATGCATCTGTTGTTAGGGTTTGGGCGGCAGGAGGTAGAGTGAATGGCAGTCCCTTGTTGTGGTAGCAGGCCTCTGCCCACCAAAGGAACTCTATCTTTATACAAGGAATGATAGGAATCATTGATTCCAGGTCCTAAGACAGTTGACACCATAGGCTTTTTAGATACCATTGTAGTTTCCTCATATGCAGTCTTGCATATGGAATTTGTAGGATGCAAGAGGCTATGAACCCCAGGGCTTGCAGTACTTTCCTTGCAGATAGCTGGGTCTTTGTGGCCAGTAGTTTGAAGTAGGCTGTCAAATAAACTTGGTTCCCTGGCGTGAGGTAGGCCATCTGGGAAGTTGTGTTCAAGCTTGCGCCCAGGAATACAATTTGTTGGCAGGGTACTAGATGAGATTTCTTTTTGTTTATGGTGTACCCCAGTGAAGTTAGCAGTTTCTTTACAAATGCCAGATGATTTAATAGCTTGTCCTGGCTTTCTCCCTGAATTAGACAATTGTCCAGGTAAGGGTATATTTGAATATTTATTTGCCTGCTGAATGCAATGACTGCAGCTAGGCGCTTTGTGAATACCCTGGGCGCAGTAGATAAGCCAAAGGCAGTACTGAGAACTGATAGTGCATGTAGCCTGCTCTGAAGCGTAGGTAGCAGGTAAGCTTCCTTTAAGTCCACTGTTGCCAACCAGGCATTTTTGCCTAGCATGGGAAGCAGCTGATTAAGAGTTAGCATTTAGAATTTTGGGATTACCAAAAAAGTGTTTAGAATAGAGAGGTCCAGGATAGGACGCCAGGAGTTGTCTTTTCTGGGTACCAGGAAAATTCTTGAGTAAAAACCTTGGCCCCTTTCCTCTGCTGGGACAGGTTGAATAGCCCTGATACTTAGAAGAGAGAGAACCTGCTGTTGAGCCTCTGCCCACTAATTTGGGGGTAGGTCTGGCCAAACGTTTGGGGTTGGTAAGGTGTGGAAGGAAACTATCTTTAAAACCCATTTGTCTTGGGTAATGAGTTCCCAGTTTTCTGCATGCAGGGCGATCTTTCCCCCTAAGGGAGCAGACAGTTGAGCAGGGCTTGGAAGGTTTAAGGTTAAGTCATTGTGTCAGTTTACCATAGGGGGTGTCTTACTACTTCCAGCTTTGGAAGTGGGAGCCCCCCACAGCTTAGGCCTGTGAGTACCTTGAGACTGTAGCCTAGGTGGTCTGCTGTTCCTGGGTTTGGACTGAGAAGGCCTGGAAGAGACAGGAAAGTACCAATTCTTAGAAGACCAATGCCTACTAAATCTGGGAAGCTGTACTTGCAGGAAATCTTTAACAGTTTGCATATATTTAGCTTTTTCCTCTATCGTTTTAAGTACTTCTTCTGCTTTGTTGCCAAACAAGCGGTCTTGGTTTAAGGGAGCATCCAGTAATTTAGCTTTAACATGATCTGGCAAATTTTGCTCCTTAAGCCAAGCATGCCTTCTAAGAACAGACTCAGTGACAGCAGCCCTGAAAGATGCTTCTAAAGAGTCAAAACCACATTGCAAAGTATGTTTACCAACTTGTTCAGCGAAATGCATTAAATCCTGTAATTCTTTATTTTCAGCACAGTCAGGAATCAACATAATTTTCTGTTTAAGTAGTCCATTAATATGCTGCTGATACTTTAACATATGAAACTGGCAGTTTAAGGCCCTAACGGCCAAAGTAGCAGAAATGCATACCTTCTTACCCCATCTGTCCAGGGCCCTGGAATCTCTATCAGAGGGAGTAGGGTTTTTGGCAGTAGTAGCCTTAATGCCTTCAGGTCCCTGTGAAATGGTCTCTGGGTCCGAAGTAGGATTCTTATAGAGGAACTTGTGAGAGTCAGGTTCTCTGTAATACCGATCAGGTTTCCTGGGAGCCGGAGGTAAAGTATCTGGGGCCAGGCTAGATTCCAAGAAGGCATTATCTACAACGTCCAGTACAGCAGGGATAGCTAAAGACCTGTGTTGAGGTAGGAGTAAGAATTCCCTCAGCCTCTTTTTGGAGTCAGAGTAATCCTGGCTTTCTCAGCGGAAATGCTCCCTAAGAGTGTGCAAAGTTTCACCAAAAGAAAAATCTTCTGGAGGGGAAGCAGAGGGTATGGAGTCCTCTGCTTCAGAATCCTCATAGGTAGATAAGGGCAAATCCTGGTCATCAGAAGAAACAGAAATTTCAGAATCCTGATCAGAAGAATCAGAAGGAAAATCAGTTCTAGGTTTCTTAGAGGGAGAAGGCTGGCTTCCCCTAATTACAGTAATGAATGAAAATCTTTATGAGATATTTGCTCTCCACAGGTAATACAATTGTTAACTTTTACTGACATCGGTTTAGAGCAAGAAAAATGACCTCCAATGGGGTACTTAGCTTTTTTGAAGACTTCGGGTCTGAAACTAGAAAATGAAAATTTCAGGAGTCGGCCGACTGGTACTTGCGAACTGCTTCTGCTTCGGGCACCGCTCAGCAAGAAAGGCTGATGTAATGGCATCGGCTGCATGTTTTATACCCCTGACTACCTGACGTCATGGAAGGAGAGACAGCATCCGACGCAGGACCCAAGACTTTAACATTCAGGCTGGCTGAGGGCTACCTGCAGGCAGACAACCCAAATGTAATGACTGCAACAGTGAAACACGAAGAACATCTGGAATGCATCCATTTAAAAAAAAAAAAAAAAAAAAAAAAAAAAAAAAAGCATTTGCCACAGTAAAAATGTCTATGTTAAATATGGCACAGATGTGGTTAGAGTTAGGGTTAGGGTTAATCTGTCTATATTTTATCTCACCTTTTTGGAATCCTGAGCTCTCCAACATCAACCTGTCCATGAAAAAGCAACGGTGAAGGCTTGCAACTTAGCATGAAGCACATCTAACATAAATTGGAATGCCTATATGTAAGCAAAGTACAGTTGTGTTGTGATATGATTCATAACAGGAGATATTCAATTAACAGAATCACTGCTACAGTACCAAAACTCTCAATGCAACTTTTGTCAGATAGGCAACAATCACCACCCAGATCTTAATCAGCAGTCTGACGCTGCCTTACATCCGTCAAGCTCTGTTAGGTGAAACGGCTTACAGAAGTAAGAACTTCTCAACTTACATTCTTTTCTGTTTTGAAGTCCCAAAATAAATTGACTGAATAGAAGGTAAAGATAAGCAAAAATGCAATTCAGGCATTTACAGTTAAGGAAAGGGAAATGACTTCTTATAATTTTACATCACAGCTAACTATGTAAAAGAAGACTCTACCAATATCGGGTGATTAGGGTGAGTGGGATCCTGTCCTGCATCAATGAGGCCATTATTTGAACACTTACTGTTACAATGAGCATACTACATAATTGTGCTATGCTCATCACAATAATTATTGCTGCAGGAATACAATTCTTACTGGGGGAGTATACAGCAGTGCATCCTTTGCTTCCAAGCGTGAGTTGCAAATCTAAGTTAGAAGGCCTTATACAACTGGTGATTGGCCATCCATTCTGCAGTGTTAGTAGCTACATCAATGGAAGCCTAAGCTGCTACCTTAAAAATGATCTAAGTCACTTTCCTGAAAATGGTAATGGTAGTGACTGCAGTGATGGTACATAGAGCTTCAAAAATCCTGACAAAATACCTGGTGCAGCTTGTCATTTAGAAAAGGTATGCTTAATAACTGGATTGTCTTGTGCCTCCTTCAAGAAAAAAAACAAAACACTCGTCCCATTATCTTGTGTTGTCCTTTCAATGTATGTCTGAACTGCAAGCAAAAAATCTATATTGAAAAAAATGTGTCTCTTTTTCCTATTTCCAGAAGAAGACAAGAAACTGAATGGCCTGACTGAGAAGTAACACATAGAGAAGCAACTGAGATAGAGTGCTATATTCAGCTGTCTTGCAAATATTTTATTCCTGCAAGATCAAACACATTTGGTTGATGAACAAGCTAAGGAAGAAATAAGAAGTTTACCCAACAAAGAGTGATCCATCAAGTTGAAAGGCACTCTGCTTCACAATTTTCTGACAATAACAAAGTCCACAGACAGACTCTGTCAGTGAAGCCTCTTCCAATGTTCTAAAGGAAAATGCTTGAGCAACAGAAAAAAAAGTCCAGGAACTGACTAGCAGAATTAAGATTGCTTAAACTTGAACCTGACACTGGTGTTGGGAGGTTGAGATTATCAGGAACAATGTGAAATTAAAAATAAATAGGAGAACTGTAAAGCATCAATCCCTTCAGATGTAGTTTAGACATGTGAACTGGGGTTCTGTACGAAGTGGTTGAAAAATGAAATGTTCTTGACAGAGTTAAACTGGTAGGGTAACTCTATAATATAACCCCCACATTATGACATTAAAGGACTAAAGTAACTAAGTTAAAATGTCTGTTCAGTCTAGCCCAACCACTGTACCTTGGGCAATATTATCTAAATTCTGCCCGAGACCCTGGTAGTAAATTTTATCCTCCACATAAAAAAAATGTTCTTATTAATTTGTGTATTAATCAGAGTATAAAATTGTCATGATGCAAACAGCATGTTATATTGTAAAGCAGTTCTATTTGCTATGCTGTCAGAAATATATATTCAAATGTGAGATGGGGTCAATTTATCAAGTGCCTGCTGTATATACTAGTGATAAGCAAGTTGTAAGGTAACCAGGTTTTACACTGTAAAACAGTAACAGATGGAAAGAAGCTAGTTAAAGTTAAAATACTGTAATCCTGGGAGGGGTAAAGTGCATGGTTCATATATGTAGAACTAAAAGATAATTTCAGTGTTTTTAAATGTGGATGTCCAGGCTAATGCCCTTATTTAAACTATGGATAAAGATGTTTTAATCAAATAGGAAGAGCAACAGAAAATTATGAAAAGCATGAATAAAGCTAGTTCCTTTTTATATCTGCAAGAAACATAAAAACACTGGATATCTTTTATTGGACTACGTTTTGCAATTAGCTTTTAGCTTTTGACAACAGGAGCCCTTCTTCAGAAGTTTTTATATTTGCAACGTTATTTACTGTTTATTATTCCATCAGCACCTGCTTTTAACTAAAGAAGGAACAAATGCAAGCAATTTCTCATGAGAGTTCATACCACTGTGCTCTCAGTGAAATCTACAATGATTCTTATCTTGTGCTGGCAAAGTTACCAGACATTTTTCCCCATTAACAAATGCTTTTAGCTAGAGACAATGAATTTGCAGGTGCAAGCAATTAATCATGAAAGGCCTAAACAATGCTTTCTTAATTAAATGCACAAGGTTCAATATAATTAACTTTTAAATGGAAATTAGCCAGCAGTTTAGTGAAAATAAATGAAGTCTGAAACTGCAAGGAAAGTTATACAACTAGCTCCTCAGCAGTCTTAGTATTTAATGCACATACTGTTTATAGTGCACAACCCACGGTAGTGGTGCTGCGGTAGCGTTGTCGCCTCACAGCAAGACGTTGTTGCGTTCGATTCTCAGCTAGAGCGTCTTCTGTGTGGAAGCATGCGTGAATGGGCATGCCTTCGTAGAAGGTTGTGCGTCAGGGCTGGTAACTCGGCACGTAAAAATCCACTACCAAACATTAGCGGACCGGAGTTCCTCTGTGGCGACCCCTAACCGGGATAAGCCGAAAGACACAACAGCAACTGTTTATAGTGCACACTTTATTTATTCCAGAGTAGGCAATGCACTTTCTCTTAAGGCTAAAAATTAAAATATACAAAAGTATGCAAGTTGTTTTTCATATCTGAGAGGAGAATACAGATATGAAAAACATACAGTAATCTGTGTAAGTGGGAACATGTACTTTAGCAAGTTTAACCCTAACTTTATACATTTTTTTCTTAGTTATTTATTTTTTGCTCCTTGCAGCTGACCATCAGCTGCCACCAAGGCCTCTCATCAACCACCAGGTCTATGGGGGATTCATTATCTCCCCTACACTTGCAGCAATCCATGCTCAAGGTCAGTGAGAAGATTGAGGATCCTACTCCAGTGTCTTATTGCTGCAGAGGTGTGTTCTTTGAAATGCCTTAATGACCTTCCTTATAAGCACCAATTCACACCAATTTTTAAACTCATATATCCCAATTTGTATCTATCCCTTCTGGAGAAATGCCCATCTTCCCTAATAACTAGCAAATCATTTCTACTGCCCATTCCTTTAATTTTTCACTTTTTTCCAATTAAGCAGGAAAGTGCCATTGTGTGATATTTATTTCACTGCTCTTCATCTTAGTCTTTATTGGTACATGAAGTAAAATTATTTTTTGGATGTGTTTCAAAGCTTTCATTTAAATCCCCACGCTCCTATGAAATGCATTTTTTGCCCAGTTTAGCCCAGCCACTGTACCTTGCACAGTATTATTTAAATTCTGCCTGAAATCCTGGTAGTAAATTTCATTCTCTCCACATCAAACAACCTTGTATATTTCTTCAGAAAGCTGCCATTTTCATTATGTTGTTCCTTCTAGGTCTCCAATACATCGTCACTACTGCAAATATAGTTCCATCTGCCACTTGTACATATTCCCAGCTGAAAGCCAATTAATTCTCCCAGAATTCCCTTAAGTTCCATAATACTAGTTTTATATGGAATATAAATATGTGCTAGTGTAATCTCCCTTCTCTGTCAGTAACCCCTTATCACCCCAAATCTACCATTATCTTCTTTCCCTTTCCTCTCCTATCACCATTAGAATCCATCTGAAAATCAGCATTATTACCTTCCCCTTTTCTTTTGTCCCTAATACGTTCCACACTGGAGAAACATTTTGAGAATTCTATGGATTGCAGGAAGATCCAATCAGTCAATACTTAATCGAGTATAAACCCAGACTGTTCATTAGAAGGTCTGACAGTAAAACAAACTCAAACACTTTGGCCACATAATGTGAAAACTCTGCTGGCTTGGAAAGATTAAAGGCAAAAGACAAAGGGGCACAAGGACTAAGATGGATAGACAACAATACTGAAGCAATGAATAAGAATTTTCAAGAACGTAAAGAAGCAGCTGTTGCCAAACCAGCCTGAAGTACTAAAGTCTTTCACGTCACAAAGAGTCGGATCCAAATAAGTAAACAGCAAATACAAAACCCAACCGACAAAGTATCTCAATAGCAGATGTTAAATGGAGAGGCCATTTAAGCAACAGATAACAGCAGATGGGTATCTGAAATCCAGTAGGGAAGGTCACCTTCACAGATTAACTGATTCAATAAAGTACTTGTACCCAATGCTGAAAACCCTCCTGGAGTATCTAAACCTAGACCAAATCCCAAGCATTAGCACCACCATAGTGGAATGAGCCTGAAAACAGCTCTGCCAAGAAAAAGGCTTGGAAGACTCAGTTTTTAAGTATAAAAAAAATAACAAGAGAGAGTCCAACTCCTAGTGTCACAGTCTAAGATACAATGCTTAGTATAAAAGTGAACTAATTACAAAGTGGTCATTTAGCAAAGACCAATTATCTACCTCTCTCCCCTGCAAGAAAAAAAAAAAAAAAAAAAAAAGAACAGCTATTCTGCCTTCCTAGCCCCAAGCAAGGTAAAACCAGAACTCTGTGTATTCAAAGGGGTTGAAGGGCTCATTCTTCCCTGGTTTCTCCAACTTCAAAGAAAACCATGAAGATAAATGGCCTGATTAAATACAATTCTGACAACACAACACTCTTAGAAAGAATGTTGGATGGTCTCAATGGACTTCAAATTTGTATGAGGGAAGGGCAAGCCAGCCTGAAACCTGAAAAAGCATGAAATATTAGCTTAGTTTCACTGCTCTTTACTGGTATCTGGAGAATTAAGTGAATACACCCAATAAATTTAATACAACCTCTTATTTTTGGACTTTGTTTTGTTGCTGGCCTAAGGACTGTCACAAACACTTGCTCCTGTGTGATTCTGTTAAACTGATCTCTGATGTGGATAGATATTTGGACTTATCTGCTTTTGAATTCACACAGACAAACAGATGCCTTTAGGTACTGACCTGGGCTAGCTGGTTGATCATTTGTCTCTTCTCACAGCTTTCTCCAAGTCTGGTTCATAGCCTCTCCCCTTTTCTTGTTCTAATAACATAATTCTAATGTAAGTTTCCTGGCCTTGTCAATCCTGTCCATTCCCTCCCTCTTCATCTTGAGAGTTTACTTATTCCTCCCCTGAGCTGTGGCGCCATCTTTAAATACTAAAAACCTCTGCCTGACTATACTCTGTTTCTCTCTGTCACACGGGAGTCCCTCAATAGTGTGCACAACTGTAAGTACCATTTGTGATGTAGAAGATTCAATGGCATCTGTTTCTGTTTAATTTCTGAGATTCTCTCTAACTCAGACTTTGTACGCTAACAACCCTTTGAGCATTGTAATACTCCAGTCTTTTCAACACATGTACACTCACGTATTTTAAATAGTTTCTGCCACTTACAACTGTTGTTCTTCCTGCCTTTGCTTGTTGGCTCATGGAGATAGGTTTCTTTTCATCTTCAAGTGAAGGCGGGCACCACCCACTCCATTCGCCCTCCGCTTTGCTACGGGCTCACTCCGCTCCTCTACCCTACCCCCATTCCCACCCACCCCCTCTTTCATTACATTTATATTTCCTGTAACTCCACCCTCTCTCCACCTTGACCAATACCATACCGCATATCATTAACAACCCCTTCCTCTCTCCTGCCACATCCCCTCCTGTAACACAACACTTTCCACCACCTCTTTTAGCACATACAACTAACTCCAATCCCTAAAATCCAACGAGTCACTTACTAAGACTCTTATTTATCTCACTTGTCCTTACTACTCTTATTATCCCTCTCCACCACCATGCACTCCAGATTAAATACATCTCCTCCAACATCTACAACACTACCTACAAATTTACAACATAATTTAAACAGTTAATCCAACATCTCACCATCCCTATTAGTAAGCAATACCCTATATCTAGCCAAACCACAACTTTCCCCCACAAATACTAAACTGAAATTAACACAAAACTATCCACATATACCTTTGCTAAAACACTCCAACCACAGACAATACTACATCTTCTCCTAGGATTAACTCAGTGTGGAGATGTCTACCCCAAGCCTGGTCCAATTAACTTGCCAAAAAACACTCATTCCTCTAAACCCCATGATTTACATTTTGTAATAATTAATGCATGAAGCCTCTGCAACAAAATGACTGAATTCCAGTCCTGGCTTTGTCACCATTCACCAGACATAGTAGCAATAACTGAAACCTGGCTTAAAAAAAACATATCCGACACCAAAATCTTTCCACTAGGTTACAACATTCTTTGTAATGACAGACTCCATAAAAAAGATGGAGGTGTAGCCTTAATTTATCAAGACTCCTTAACAAATATTCATCTGAAACCTGTCCCCACTTTCAATAGTATGGAAATCCTAATAACATTCCTTCATATAAACCCTAATAAACAACTCAGCATTGCTGCTATCTACATTCCCCCAGGTCAAAACATCCCCTATTTAGACGACTTCCTATGTTGGAGTAACCAAAATATCTGCCAAGAAACTATTATTCTAGGAGACACTAATATTAATTGGCAAAACCTAACCTCCAAAGTTCCTGCTACCAGCATTAACCTCCACAGTTTCACACAACGTATCACAGAGCCTACACGTGCTTTAAATACCCAAGCAGAATCTACATTAGATTGGATTCTAGTACCTCAACCCCACTACTACTCCAATACCAGCACCCTCCCAAACACTTTAAGTGACCACCTACCCGCTTACACCCATAGAACCCAAATACAAATCCCCAAATCTCACATATACAAATCTACCAGCAACCTTGCCCACTTTGATCAAAACATATTTATCAACACCCTACAAGCTCAAAACTGGACCCCAAAAAAACACTGCCTCTGGATGATGCTGTAGATTATTTCAATAATGTCTTTCTTAGCACATTAAATAGCTTAGCACCTCTTTGTACAAAATAAACAAAACCTAACCTTTCCCCCCGGTTAACAAAACAAAGTAAACAAACCCTCCTGTCTAGGGACAAAGCTTGAAAAATATGGAAAAAAGTAGAACCCAAGCAAATGAACAAAATTATAAGCAACTTTGAAATACTGCAAAAAAAAAACTTATAACTGACAACCTATTTCTCTCACAACTATCCTCCCAAAGTAATAATCCAAAAAACTTCTGGAAATTTGTATCCTCCCTGCTTAATCCTGGTAACATTCAAAATCCATCACACTTTCCCGACAAAGACCCTCACCAGATAGCACAAATATTTAACACCCATTTTACTGACACCATTCAAAAACTTGTCAAGGATTATTCTACAAAAAGCAACCCTAACTCACAAAATACCACACAAATAGACCCCATATCTACCTCTATACACACTACGATTTCCTCTAATAATAACCCACCCAATCCTCCTTTCTCACTACAACCAGTACCCTACATCCCTAATTCTAAAACTGCTAACCAAAATAAAGCCCTGCTCACTCTTCACTGATAACTTACCACCTGAATACTTATAACTTGCTGCCAAAGCTATAGCTTACCCTGTAAGTATTCTTATTAATCATACAATCTCTGAGTCTTATGTCCCAAACTGTGGAAAAAGTCTACTATAACTCCACTACATAAAGGTGGTAATGAACATGATCTCTTAAATTACTGGCCAGTCTCCACTCTCTCCCCACCATCAAAAATCCTAGAAAAATGCATACAGTCCCAACTACTAAATCACCTCATTAACAAGAACCTCCTAGCTCCCACTTAACACGGATTCCGCCCTGGACATAGCACAACCGCATCTTTACTCTCCTACATTGATACTGTGAATAAAGCTCTTGATGCTGACCTATCAACCTCAGTACTCTTGTTAGACCTATCAACGGCTTTTGACACAGTATCACACCCTAAGCTATTACAATATTTAGAAACACTTGAATGCTCTCTAAGCGTATTAACCTGGTTTTCCTGCTACCTAATTGATAGACAACAATCGGTTAGATGGCAAAACCAACAATCAGAGTATCTGGAAAATAACACAGGAGTCCCACAAGGGTCCATTTTAGGACCACTACTCTTTAATATATTCATTAATGATCTTAATAAAGCCTCCCAACAAAGCATATTAATTCAATGTGCAGATGATTCAACTATCATCTCATCCTCCAACAATTTTGCTATCCCCCAGATCACCCAAGTTGCATTCACATCCACAGAAACCTGGTTAAATGATGCTCAATTAATACTGAACCCCAAACAAATTAAGTTGTTGCTTCTTCTTTCGGCTTTTCCCGGTTAGGGGTCGCAACAGCGGATCATACGTCTGCTCATGATTGGCAGTGGAGTTTTACAGTGTCGAGTTGCCAGCCCAGCGCCCAACCTTCCACAGAAGGCACACACACCTAGGGCTAATTTAGAGTGCCCAATCCGCCTACAGCATGTGTTTGGGATGTGGGAGGAAACCCACGCGACCACAGGAAGGACTTGCAGACTCCGCACAGAAGGCACCCCAGCCGAGGATCGAACCAGGGAACCTCTTGCTGTGAGGTGACAACACTAACCACTGCATCACCATGGCCACCACCCCCCCCAAACAAACTAAATTGTTACTATATTCATCAAAACCTCCAGATGCAGAATTCAAGACTTTTCCACATAACAATACAGAAACAGAACAGGTGCTATCTGCAAAACGTTTAGGAATCACTATTGATAAACTCTCTTTTGAACAACACATTCCCAATACAGTAAATAAAACGCATTTCAGACTTGGCATTGACTGACATAAACTCTACCTAAATAAACAAACTAAGATAAAACTAGCAAACACTTTGCTTATCCCATTCCTCTTGAATGGAAGTCCCATTTTCACCAACCTCCATATATCCCTCAGTAATAAGCTGCAATCTTGCTACTACAAGATAGCAAAATCCACCTTTAACATGCACAACCGCTCACACCACTGCAAAGCTATCTCAAACCTGGCCTGGTTTGAATTTTATCATTATCTCTATTATACTCCGTTAACACTGGCTCATAAGCTAATTTTCAAACCTGATAGCTGTCCTGCACTCCAGTCTATCTTACACACATACATCCCAACTAGAACCCTCCTGTCTTCAGAAAGGACACTTTTAAATGTAGCTAACCCCAACAAAAGAGCAGGACAATGCCTATATTCCTACAACATTGCCAAACTATGGAATAGCCTCCCCTCATACATTACTCAACTTGACTCCCTAATAGCCTTTCAAGCTGCACTAACCCACTGTTTAAACAATCCCAGCTGTACCTGTGAAATACAGTGTAAGCCCCCTTAACTTCACACACTTAACTACTCAGATCCTACTCTTTAACCCTCTGTTATATTATTTTCTTCCTCCTCTATATGACTGATTCTACTACCTACGATAAGTGCAACTTATTAATGATTATGATTACTTTCTTGTGATTGAAAGTATGTTATTATGTATCCATACATTCTGATAATTATGTATTAACTACATACCATTACTCCCCACCCTATACTAATGTATGTAGATCTCTTTCACTTTATATTTGTTCTGTACAATATTTTATTACCTGTGCAGCTTTTCTCCCCAGGCCTCCACTGAAAATGGGTTTCTAAATGTTAACAAATCTTCTTCCTTTGGCTGCTCCCATTAGGGGTCGCCACAGCGGATCATCTGTTTCCATTTCTTCCTGTCCTCTGCATCTTGCTTTGTCACACCAACCACCTGCATGTCCTCTCTCACCATATCCATAAACCTTATCTTAGGCCTTCCTCTTTTCCTGTTACCTGGCAGCTTCATCCTTAACATCTTTTTCCCAAAATACTCTGCATCCCTCCTCAGCACATGTCCAAACCAATGTAATCTTGCCACTCTGGCTTTGTCTCCAAACTTTCCAACCTGGGCTGACCCTCTAATATACTTACTCCTAATCCTGTCCACCCTCATCACACCCAGTGCAAATCTTAACATCTTTAACTCTGCCACGTCCAGCTCTGACTCCTGCCTTTTTGTCAATGCCACTGTCTCCAACCCATATATAGCTGGTCTCAGTACCCTCTTGTAGACCTTCCCTTTCACTCTTTCTGGTACTCGTCTGTCACAAATCACTCCTGACACTCTTCTCCACCCACTCCATCCTGCCTGTACTCTCTTCTTCACCTCTCTTCCACACTCACCATTACTCTGACCTGTTGGTCCCAAGTATTTAAACTCATCCACCTTCGCCACCTCTACTCCCTGCATCCTCACCATTCTTATCCTCCCTCTCATTCACACACATATATTCTGTCTTAGTCCTGCTGACCTTCATTCCTCTTCTCTCTAGAGCATATCTCCACCTCTCCAGGGTCTCCTCCACCTGTTCCCTACTCTCACTACAGATCACAATGTCATCTGCAAACATCTTAGTCCACGGGGACTCCTGTCTGATCTCGTCTGTCAACCAAAATAAATAATAATAAATAAACAATAAATTATTTTTGTGGCTTGCCTTAAGACCATCACCTACACTTGCAAATTATACTTTGCTGAGTAGAGACCTCATTTCATTTTGCAAACTTTTTTTCTGCTTTACAAAGGAACGTTACCCACCTTGGACCCTCTTGGAATACTGCAAATGAATGACTTCACCTATCATTGGACTTCACTTTTGTGGCTTGACTTAGCATTGTCACCCATACTTGCTTCTGCCTGACCCTGTCAAACTAATTGCTGGATACACTAAATTTTGTTTTGCATTTTTTATTGTACCTGCCACTGGAGTAGCATGAACTTTGAAACTCATTTGTTAAACTGATTACTGCAAAGAACAACTTTATTTACTAGACTCTGTCTACAGGGACCACTGCTGAAGACAGATTTTGTATTATGAACAACTGTATTCTGTCTCCTGTTAATGTTCATTAATCAGATTTCTACAGAGGAAACACAACTTACTACAAATTATTTTTTCCGTCCCTCAACCATGCACCATCTAATTAGAAGGCACTGAATTACATCATTTCACGGTTTTATTAAATGGAAATAATCTTTCTAGTGAAAATGGAAGTAACACTTTTACTGTGCTTGCAAAAAAATAGTAGTAAATTCTTAGATGTTTTCTTAGGCCTCATACTATTGACTATATAACAAGTATCTTTAAACATCTAATTATTATATTTAAACTGTTTTCATATTATATGTTGGAGCTTTGCTCCCCAGGCTTCCACTGAAAATGGACAGGTGTCCAGTCGGACTATCCTAGTCAACAACTGTAAAATAAAATATAACAAATAAAATAAAATATTTTGCAATCTGGAAAATATTCTACTAACAGAGTGCAAAACAAAAGAAAGTGATGTGTTTCTTATTCGAAGACTTTAGCTTCTGTTTCTACAAACTTCAACTACGGTTTTATTTTAACCCGTTCATATTTAGTGAAATAGTATTAACACCATATCATATTTAAATGTTGCTATTTTATAATTAGAATATAACTAAGGTAGTTGTTATAGCCATTTTCATAACTTCTAGAAATGCTACTTTATGAAGATGAACAGTGAAAATAATACTTCAAATTCTTTCAAGTGCCCTTTTTTAATGTGCGTTATGGATGTCTTTTTAAGATTTTTTTCTTGCTTACTACACTGTGCAGTACATAGCGTGACCAAAACAACCATTGCTGTAGACTTATGTGGTTTAAATGCTGCTAGTCAATGCACGGTTACTGTCAGAACTATCATTCTGAATATGACTTTGACTTGAGCAGAATTTATATGTAACAAGTCGGAAAAGATATTTAGAACCTGAAGGGTATATTTAATGCCTGCTATACACAGCTGTATATATACTGCAGTGGTTGTGCTGCGGTAGTGTTGTCGCCTCACAGTTAGACGTTGCACGTTCGATTCTCAGTTAGAGCGCCTTCTGTGTGTTGACATGCATGAATGGGCGTTCCTTCATTGAAGGTTGTGCATTAGGCCCGGCAAGCCAGCACGTAAAAATCTACTGCCAATCATTAGCGGACCGGAGTTCCGCTGTGGCAACCCCTAACCAGGAAAAGCCGAAAGACAGTTATATAACACAGCTGTATAATATCATTACATTTTATTCTACTATTTAACTTCTTTTTTCATAAAATTCTACCTTTCTGTGCCATCTGGTAATTTCCAGCTATTTATACTCCCCCATAATAATCCCACCTTCATTTCTTTAACTTTTCCCCATCAAACACTCATGCTAACAGTACTCACAAAAGGATGATGAAACCTGTGTTCTTAATTTACACTTTTAACAAATGTCTTCATCTCCCACTCTAGCCTCCAAAGAAATCAATATTCCAAAAATTCCCACTTTCCTTTAATCATTTAACCTCCTTTTCCATTAAAATCCTTGATCCAATGCCCTTTCAATTCCCTTCTACCAAGTTCCTTCCTATCTTCACAATAAAAAAACAAAAAAACACATTCAGACACATTCAATCTTCAACCTTTTTCCAATTTATCAAGATGGTACTTAGTAAAAACACAAACCTTTGCTAAAAAAGGCACACAGTAACATAATCATAACTCTGTTCTCAGCATTCAGATACACACCCCTTTAAAATCTGCCTTTTAAATGCTAGAATCATTTAAAAACAGTAGTAACATTTAGACTCTAGCAGATAGTCACAGCCCTGACATTATAGTAATTACTGAATCCTGGACAAAAAATAACTCCTCAGACTTTTATTACTTATTTTCTGGTTACTCTTAAATGCATAACTCTAGACCAGGTGAAAAGGTTTGTTGGTGGGAGGGTGATAGGACTGCCAACATTCATGTCAAAAATTCTGGACATGTACGTGAAAGCAAAATGAGTGCAGAATAGACGTGTGCATTAACCTCCCCTCGAGGGGATTGTCATACAATATTACTGTGCTCAATCAAACATATTCTTGTGTTCTTCAATGTCTGTGACAATGTCCCTTAATTCTGGACTGTCCACAAAAATTCTCAACAGTTGGCAACCCTAGAGGGTGACCACATTTGTGTATAAATCCTCTTGCCCAACCAAATTCCCAGTCAGTCCCTTATCAAATATGGCCATGACCCAAACTGGATTATTCCAACATTTCCATTAAAAGAAACTCAAAAATCCTTCGAAAACAAATAATTACTGCAACACAGCTCCTAATACAGCTAATATTTTTTGAGATCTCAATGTAAACTTTCTTGAACATCACAAGAATGACATTAAGGAAACTCTAGCAAACCTTAGTTCTCTGCAGCAACGGCAACACCTCTAACCTACCCCAATGTTAAATGAAGTAAACACTTGTGTACCTAGGCATAATTAATATTCTCCTTTCCATCTCTGCACTTCTAGTATGACCCCAGCTGAAGTGACTGCTGCCCATTTCCCTTTCCTTCAATCTCCATCTTCAATGCCCCCATTAACTAGTAGTCTCATTCCTCTCAAACACACAAAAGAAAATCAATAGCTTAAAGAACCATCTAAAATGTTTTGACTAATCGCCAGTTCTTAACTGCCAAGTATCCAGAAACCAGGGCCATAAATTTAACCTCCAGTCTCCTGAATCTTCAAAATACATACTTTCTAGTTATCACTAGGCTCCCTAAACCAAGGGTGGACAAAGGACAATCCCTAAACTAAAAGCAATATGTAAACTTGCAGATGATGCTTGGTCTCAATGGAACAATAAACTTTCCAATGACTGAGAAAGATTTAAAGTGCTCCATAACCTAGCAGAAAAAAAAAAAAAAAAAAAATCAGTTAAGTGACAAAGTCCTAGAAATCAGATCTTAAACCTTCAAATCTACAATTTATCTCTCAAATCCACAAGAATTTTGGAAACAAATAACAGTGACTCTTGATGCTCTAACAAAATTAACACCCCTCTCCCCAAAACAAACAACTGTTACCTTGTTTTGCCACAATTTCCTAAAAGAAGTTTATTTGTCTTCTTACTCTATCCTTACAAGCACCACTCTTTTCCACACTCAAGCTAGTTATGACAAACTACACCCCTGAATATATTCCAGATTTATGTTCATTACATAAAGGAAAGAAAAGTACAGTTGTGTACCTACCATAAATGTAGATGTTTGAGTGTATTCACTGTTGCAGTCATTACACTTGGGTTATCCTGCTGGCAGGCGACCCGCAGTCGGCCCGAGTTCCAAAGTCTAGGTCCGGCGTCGGTTGCTGTCACTTCTTCCCTGACATCAGTGCGCCAGGGGTATAAAAGATGCAGCCAACGCCATTTTCTTCAGTTTTTCTTGCCCCAGATGTCAGGTGCCCCCAAAAAGGAAGGCTAGAAAAAATTATGTAAAAAAACATGCATGTACCAAAATAACATTTCCTTCATCTATAAGCAAATACATCACATAGGTTGTAGAGAGTTGAGAAGTACAAAAAGGACCCAGCAATGAGAAAGGGGGATGGTGGGTGGATAACCTGGACTGCAACAGTGAATACACTCGAACATCTACATTTATGGTAGGTACACAACTGTACTATGTTCATCGTGTTTCACTGTTGCAGTCATTACACTTGGGTTGAATCCCAAAGCTGAGGTTGGGTGGCTGGGTCTAAATAGAATTAGGAGAGGCTACCAGGCCCTGCAATACTGCAGTGGCAAGGCCTGCTCTGGATTTAGAGTAGAGAGGTAAGTGGTAGTGCTTAGTGAAAGTGTGCACTGAACTCCAGGTTGCAGCTTCTAAAATGTCTTTGGTTGGTACACCTCTGAGAAAGGCTGCTGCTCTGGTAGAATGTGGCCTTACACCCTTAGGCACTGATTTGCCATGTTGAGCATAGCATAAGCGAATGCAGTGTCCTATCCATTTTGAAATTGTCTGTTTTGTGATAGGCCTTCCTTGTGATCCTGCAGCATAAGCTACAAACAGTTGTTCAGTTTTTCTGAAAGCTTTTGTCTTGTCCAAGTAGAATCGTAGCTGTCTGTGTATATCCAAAGCATGCAGAAGTCTCTCCCCTTTATTCTGGGGATTTGGATAGAAAGTTGGCAAATAAATGGTTTGGTTAAGAGCCACAATGGAAACCACCTTTGGCATAAATGTTGTGTTCGTCCTTAGAGAGACCCTGTCCTGATGAAAAATGATGAAAGGTTCCACTGCCATTAATGCCTGTAACTCTGAGACTCTTCTTGCTGAAGGTATTGCTAGGAGCAGAGCAGTTTTCCATGATACGAATTTTATATCATCTGTGTTGGCTGGCTCAAAAGGAGGTAGTGTGAGCTTCTCTAATACAAAATTGAGGTCCCAAGTAGGTATTGGTGCTCTCCTTGGGGGTCTTATGTTTCTTGCCCCTCTGAGGTACTGCCTTAGCAGTGGATGTGAAAAAATAGGAGGTTCCGTATTGTAATAAGCTGAAATGGCAGAGGCATGGATTTTAATAGATGAAAAAGATAGGCCTTTGTCCAGCATCTCAGTTAGGTATTGTAAAATCTGAGGTATATTTGGAACAAGCAGTTTGAGTCCTTGTGCCTGGTTCCAAGCACAGAATCTCTTCCATTTTTCTGCATAAGATTTACTGGTGCTGGGCCTCCTGGCTTCTAGAATGACATCCATAACAGCTTTAGAGAGATATGTGGTCTGAGTGGCTAAATTATCTGCCATGCAGCCAGATTTAAGGTTCTGAGTTAACTGTGTAGAATCTGATTGTTTTGTTGAGTCAGAAGATGAGGAATTTAAGGTAAAGGCCAGGCTGGTCCTCAAGACAAGCTCTTTAGGATTGGGTACCAGTGCTGGCGTGGCCAGTCTGGGGCAATCAGAATCATTTTTGGCTTCTCTTGTCTGGCTTTTAGGAGTACCTTGGGAAGAAGAGGCAGTGGAGGGAAGGCATAAACTGTCAGGGTTTTCCAGCTGAATGAAAGAGCATCCACTTTCCATGCTTGTGAGTGATAAGTTCTTGTGCAGAATTTCTGTAGTTGGCAGTTGTGAGGGGTGGCAAATAGATCTATTTCAGGGCGTCCCCATTTCCTTGTTATCATGCTGAAGACCTGTGGATTTAGTTTCCATTCGTGCGGATCCATGAGATTTCTGCTTAGTTCGTCTGTCAGTGTATTTTTCTTTCCTGGCAGGAATTGTGCCTGCAGATGTACTTGATAGGTCAGTGCTGTGCTCCACAGAGTCATGGCTTGCCTGCAGAGGGGGTAGGAATGTGTGCCCCCTTGCTTGTTTATGTCCCACATAACTGTGGTGTTGTCCGTCTTTAGTAGTAGTTGTCCTGGACGTAGTAGATCCTTGAAGGCTGTCAGGGCATTCTGTACAGCTAGCATCTCTTTTTGATTGATGTGTAGATGCATTTGTTCCTTGGGCCACATGCCCTGAATACATTTTCCTGCCATATGTGCCCCCCAGGCATAATCCGATGCATCCGTTGTTATTGTCTGCCTGGCAGTGGGTAAGGTGCAGGGTTGTCCCTTGTTGTGGTGACAGGCCCTGGACCACCATCGAAACTCGTGTTGTAGACAGGGAATTATAGTCATCATTGTTTCCAGGCTGTGGCAATGCTGAGTCCAAACACTTTTTAGGTACCATTGTAGTTTCCTCATATGCAGTCTTGCATATGGAATGAGTAGAATGCAGGAAGCCATGAAGCCCAGGGCCTGCAGAATTTTTCTTGCAGGGAGCTGGGTCTTTGGGTCTTTGTTGCCATCATTTGTGAGTCAGTTGCCTTTGTTTGTCTGGCGTGAGATAAGCCATCTGGGCAGTAGTATTTAAGCTTGCACCCAGGAATATTATCTCTTGAGGGGACACTAGTTTTGATTTCTTTTCGTTTACTGTGTACCCTAGGCAAATTAATAATCTTTTTACAGACGCCAGATGCTTTAGTAGAATGTCCTTGCTCTCTGCTTGAATAAGGCAGTCATCCAAGTAGGGATATATCTAAATTCCTCTTTGTCTGCAAAATGCAATTACTGGTGCCAGGCATTTTGTTAAGACCCTGGGCGCAGTAGATAAGCGAAAGGGAAGTGCAGAGAATTGGTAATGCATTGAGCCAGCTATGAATCTGAGGTATCTTCTGCAAGATTGTCTGATTGGGACATGCAGGTACGCCTATTTGAGGTCCAAAGTAACTAGCCAAGCCTTCTTGCCCAGCATGGTTAGAAGTTGCTGCAGTGTTAACATTTTGAATTTTGGAACATCCAGGAAAGTAATTAGGATTGACAAGTCCAGTACTGGTCTCCAGGCTTTGTCCTTTCTGGGAACCAGGAAGAGTCTTGAGTAAAATCCTTGTCCCTGTTCTTGTTGTGGTACTCTTTGAATAGCTCCCATGTCCATGAGAGCAGCAATTTCCTTTTGTGCCTCTGCCCATTGGTTTTGTGGCAGGTCCGGCATACCTGAGAGTGTGAAAGTGGAACCTGTAACCCTGAGAAGCTATATTCAGTACCCATTTGTCCTGGGTGATTATGCGCCAATTTTCTGCGAAAAGTGCTAGCTTTCCCCCTAGGGGTGCTGCCAAAAGGTAAGTGCTTGGCTTTTGTAGAGTAAAGTCATTGGGACTGTTTCCTATAAGGTTGTGATTTGTCTTCTCCTCCTTCAGGGGCAGAAGCACCCCACTGTTTAGGTCTGTAGGAGCCTTGGGGCTGAGATCTGCCTTTTGGGCATCTGTATCTGCCTCTTTGTGGCCTGTCTGACACCTGAAAGGACCAATTTTTTGAAGGCCAGTTTCTACTAAACCTAGGTGGTTGAACCTGTAAGAAATCCTTTACTGTCTGCATAGATTTTACTTTATCCTCCATTTTCTTTAACACCTCTTCTGCCTTAATACCAAACAAAATATCATGTTGCAATGGAGCATCCAATAATTTTTCTTTAACATGTTCAGGTAAACTTTGTTCTTTCAACCAAGCATGCCTTCGAATGACACAGCCTGTAACTGCGGCTCTGCAAGAAGCCTCTAATGAATCAAAACCACATTGCAGAATATGCTTTCCCACTTGTTCAGCTGCATGCAATAATTCCTGCATTTCCTTACTGTCAGGATTCTCTGAATTAGTAAGCATTTTCTGTTTTAACAAAGACATGAGGTACTGTTGATATTTAAGCATGTGAAACTGGCAGTTTAAAGCCCTTACAGCTAAAGTAGCAGAAGTGTAAAATTTTTTCCCCCCATCTATCCAGAGCTCTAGAATCCCTATCAGAGGGAACAGGGTTTTTAGCAGTGGAAGCCTTAACCCTTTGGGACCCTGAGAAATTGTTTCAGGGTCAGCAGCAGGGTTCTTATAAAGAAATTTATGAGAGTCAGGGACCCTGTAATACCTGTCTGGCTTGACTGGTGCAGGGGGTAAGGAATCAGGAGACAGACTGGATTCAGAGAAAACATCATCAACTATATCAAGCACAGGGGGGATAGCCAAGGGCCTGTGTTGAAGCAGTAAAAGAAAATCTCTGAGCCTTTTCTTGGATTCTGAGTAATCCTGGCTCTCCCAGTGGAAATGTTCCCTCATGGTGTGCAGTTTCCCAAAAGAGTAATCCTCAGGTGGAGAGGCTGAAGGTATAGATTCTTCAGCATCAGAGTCCTCATAGGGAGGAAGAGAACAGCCCTGATCTGAAGAGGATCAGAGGAAATAGAAACCTGGTCAGTGGAATCATAGTCAGTGTCTTGCCTATGCCTTTTATCAGGAGGGGGATGGGAACCCCTGATCAAAGTACTTAAGTCTTCGTCCATTTTAAGCATCTGTTTCTTTGGCATGGTTGACGGTCCAGGAGAATGCTGTACTTGTTTCTTTGTCTTTAATGGTGTCTTTGACTGTACTTTAGCTGCTGCAGAGGATTTAATAGTAAGCTGTGAAGGTCTGAAAACACCCTCAGAAGCCGATGTCTGCTCAGCGGCTCCAGACCCATCTGAGGAAATATTTTCCGTAGGCTCAATACCTTGAGTATCCAGAGGCCTAGTTGTCTCCACGTGGGAGTCGGATACGGCCTGTGGCTGTGAGGTAGCGGGTGTCAGGGGCTGCGAAAGCACCTCACTGAGAACAGGCGGCTGGCCTAGAAGAGGCTTCGGCATCGGTTTTGGACCTCTGATGCCTGTCCTTTTCCTTGTCTTTGTGTTTTTTATGAATTCCGGATGTCGGTTGTTCCGACGGCATTATATAGTTAAACCTTCGGCCAAAGTAATGAAATGCAAAATCAAACCGACGTTTAATAGTGCATTTGTTGAATCTAGCACAAAACCGACAACTAGTAACGTCATGGTCAGGGCCTAAGCAAGGAATACAGTAAGAGTGAAAGTCCTTATGAGGTATTTGCTTCCCACAAGAAATACAATTGTTAACTTTTACTGACATCGGTCTGGAGCAAGAAAAAGTTTCCCCAACGGGGTACTTAGCTTTATTGAAGACTTCGGTTCTGAAACTCTATTTTGAAAATCTCAGGAGTCGGCCGACCGGCACTTGCGAACTGCTTCTGCTTCGGGCACCACGCGGCAAGAAAGACTGGAGAAAATGGCATCGGCTGCATCTTTTATACCCCTGCACACTGACGTCAGGGAAGAAGCAACAGAAACCGACGCCGGACCTAGACTTTGGAACTCAGGTCGCCTGCCAGCAGGATAACCCAAGTGTAATGACTGCAACAGTGAAACACGATGAACATCTGAAGACCTCAAACAAAATCCCAAGTGACACACCCCTGTAAATGAGTAACATTCATGGTTCTCCTTTCGCAGACCACCTGTCAGATCCCCTTCACTATATTTCAATTTATCCCTTTCACAAAATAGTATGCCCTCCACCTGGAAATCTGCAATAGTTACACCTCTTCCAAAATACTACAACACTCCTATCTCAGATTTATGTCCAATTTAAATTCTCCAAACCTCACAGAATATAGCCTATTCTCAGTTTGCCAGCTACATTCAGCAATACTGTCTTCTTTCCAGATATCACAGTTCTGGAAAGGAAGTAGTACTGCAGCTGCTATTTGACCACTATTCTGATATAAATGAAAATAATAAAACTAAAAGAAGTTGAACGCTGTGGTGATTTTTTATTTATATTTGTTTGCCAAGGTAGAACACTGACCCACCTACACAAGTTTAGATGCAGCCCATATTGCTCAGATGCAATTTGTAAACAAAACACTTGTGACCAGAGGTAAAATTATAAACAGTCAAAATACGTAGAACTGAAATACAATTAGCAAAAATATAAGCAGTATTAATTACGGAATTAGCTTATCTACACACTTAAAATAAAATATGCTATGTACATATAGAAACAGTCTTTTTATCCAGTCAGTAAAAAGAGATATTAGAGTGACAGGAGGAAGCTGGTAGACTCGAATTAAATGGCAAAGTCACGTGATATGGAATTAGTTCTGGCATTTGGGCTGAGTTTGCTTAATCAAGTAGGTTTTAAACTATAGTTTGAATTTAGTGTAAGAGAAGAGGTATTTTAGGCTTGGCGGGAAGAGTCTGCCAAAGTCTAGGGACTAAAATAGAGAGACTGATTAGTGCAGTTCTGTGCAGTTCTGTTCTGTTCTGGATAACTGAAGAGCCGATCTTGAGTGGGAGTGACAACTGAGGTTGTAAGAGGGGATGCTGGGAATGAAACTGAAAGATAAGGATCTGAGAGTGTCCAGATGCAGGAGTCTGAATATTTGGGAATCAAGAAAGAGGTCATTGTTGTGTTTAACAGGCAGCCAGCTGTCCTTCTTGATGGAGCAGCAATGATGTTTGCATCTAGGGGAGCTGGTGGTGAGCTGCCACGTTTTGCTGGAAATGGACTGAAAGGCTATAGTGTTCCCACTGAATGCTGCTACTACTAGTGGTAGGCCATATTTCAGCTGAGCAAATACAATGTTCTTGGCTATGGTGGCTCCAGAAGGCAGAAAAAGGAAGTGGGATATCTTCTGAATCCAGAATCGCTTTTGATCTTGTGAACCACATCCTGCTCTTCAAAGTGGTCACAACCACAGGCGATAATGAAAGGTCATCAGGTTGATCTATAGAAACTTCTATGTTAAAGTAGGACACACCCTTTTAAACAAAGACCCATTATTAAAAGGAGTTCCCAATGATCAGTATTATCTCCTTCACTTTTGTCAAGATTTATTAACAGACTTCCCACAGCTATTCCTTTGCTTCCAATAATCTTATATCTGACAACATTGCTATTTAAAGATAATCTGTTGTAGCAATTCAAATTCCTTGAAATGGACTGAACCAAATTAACACCTGTCTTAATCATATGCATTTAACTCTTAACCAAAAAGAAAACTAAATCCGTGATGTTTGTAACACAGCAAAATATCACCTTTATTCCTAAACCATATACCATCCATGACTGTGAAGTGTAGAAGAACTGAGACCCAAATCAAACAGGTGTCTGAGGCAGGTCAGAGTCATCTAGAAAAACTCACTAATATACATATTATTGGATAAAGTGCCACTCATAAGAAGAAACTCTTCCAATCCTGACAAAATATGTCTGTTGGGTGAAAATCTTCCTGGTGCAGTCAATCACTTTTGACACCTCAGCTAGGATATATGGCAGGCTAAAAGTGTCTATAGCAAATGCCAGGCTCTGAGGTAGAGCTAGCTGCCAGCATAGTTATGTCAAGCTCTCCTTGGTTAAAGCTGGGAGAGATTCCTTTACCAGAAACTTAAATTTTAGTCTTTTTTTTTTTTTTTACTTTAACTTTGTGATGAAGTGCACAATAAGTGGTATAGAGGAATCTTTCTTGCCGCCAGGTGGCGAATATGTTGTCAAATTCCTCCATGCCATGCAGCATTGAGGAAAAAGAGGTGATGAACCACATTCTTGCAGGTGGCAAACAAGTCAGTCTACAGAAGACTATTTCTGTAATAAGATTTAACCAGACATAGCTCTTGTATCTTCAATTCTAGAGACGGACTGAAACAACATATTTGAGTGACCAGTTGGCATAATGGTTAAGGTCTTTACCTCCCATGCACAAGGTTTTATCCCGACATCCAACTAATTCCTGCTTGAAGTTTGCATGCTCACCCTGTCTCTCTGTGGGCTTTCTCCCACCTCCAAAAAGGAAAAAAAAAACTCACCTAAGAATTGAAAATGGAGCAGTGGGCAGCAACACAGATTCTAGATCGTTCCCTACAGAGGAAAGAGTTGTACAGACCAACCACTTTGGGCATCTACTGTGGTGGGCAGCACCCCCAAGGCAGGAGAACACGGATCATTGATTGAGAACTGTCGTAGGGCTAGCCACTCAATGGTGTAAAAATAACCAATCAACCTGACAAAAATGGAATAAGAATTTCCGCTCTCACTGACAGGATGAGGCCTGGAAGTGGATGATATGATGCAAGGAGGAGGATGGACATTCTATGTATCCAGGAGACAAGATCGAAGGGCAGTGCAGCAAAGCCACTTGGCTTGGGATCCAGAGTCTACTGCTCAGGAGTAGGCGGGGCTAAAATTGATGTGGGAATTGTGGTAAGAGAAAGAAGCATCAGAAGACAGTGAGAGATGTCATCAGAATTAGTGACAGACTCATGGCAATCAGACTCCAGTGTAATAATTGAGTAGTATTCATAATCTCACCCTATGGCCTACAGGAGGGTTGTGATAGTGAGGAAAAGAGTGCATTCAGACTACAGTTGCAGGGCCTACTAGATAAAGGAGGACATTGGGAATTGAACTGGTATTGATAATAGGTGCCCTGACTGCACATATCTGGACAGACAGAACAGGATATGAGGACTGCCACAGTCCACCTGGGTGGAGTAACAGAAATAAAGAAGGAGAGACCATTCTAGACTTCTGTCTGGCAAATGGTTTGGTGGCAGCCAACACATGGTTTAGAAAGACAGTTACAAGATCACATGAAGTGGCCAACATGCAACTCCACTTCCTCCAAGTAAGGAAACAGCACTGGGGTAGAATCAGCAATTGCAGAGTCATCCCCAATGAAACAGTCAACCCAGAGCATAAACCACTGGTTGCCATTATCAGCTGCTAACAGAGTTTAGAGAAGGCTCCAATGTCAACAGAAACCAGACTGAAGAACTGGAAGTTGAGTGTGGAGAGTCCAAGGAATTACTCAGAGCTCTAGCGCATCAAGGAAAAGAGAAAATAGATGGAGTTGAAGAAGAATCGCAGTGCCTCAAAAAGTATAGTTGTGTACACTTGCTATAAATATAGATGTTCGAGTGTATTCACTGTTGCAATCATCACATTTGGGTTATTCCTGCCAGGGTAGCCCTCGGCCGTCCCGAATACCAGAGGCTTAGTATTTCTGCATCAGTTGCTGTCACTTCAGGACTGACGTCAGGTCGTCAGTAGTATAAAGTAAGGCAGCGACGCTATTACATCGGTTTTTCTTGCCCTAACTGTCAGGAGCCCCCAACTGAGAGCCAGGATATGGTGGAAGAACCTCACCAGTAGAAAGTAAATACGAAAAAGTTCCTTGTAAGGAGAGAGAGAGAGAGAGAGAGAGAGAGAGAGGAAGAGAGGGATGGAGGGAGGGAAACCAGGACTGCAACAGTGAATACACTCGAACATCTACATTTATGGTAAGTGTACACAACTGTACTATTCTTCGTGTTTCACTGTTGCAGTCATCACATTTGGGTTGATTCCCATAGCTGAGGAAAAGGGAGGAGGCAGTCAAGGAGACTATGGGCTGGCTAGGATGCCCTGCAAGACTGCAGTGGCAAAGCCTGCCCTGGATTTGGAGAAGAGAGGCAGTTGGCAATGCCTGGTGAAAGTGTGAACAGATGTCCAGGTGGCAGTTTACAGGATGTCCCTGGGGGGACTCCTCTGAGGAAAGCTGCAGAGGTGGAGGCTGCTCTGGTAGAGTGAGTCCTGACCCCCTTAGGGGGAGGTTTTCCATCTTGCTTGTAACAGAAATGGATACAGTGTGCTATCCATTTGGAAATGGTTTGTTTGGAGATGGCTTTGCTCTCTGCCCCTGCAGCAAAGCTGACTAGTAATTGGTCAGACTTTCTGAATGATTTAGTCCTGTGTAGATAGAATCTGGGCTGTCTGTGCACATCTAGAGAGTACAGGATCCTTTCCTCCTTGTTTTGTGGGTTAGAGAAAAAGGTGGGCAAATGAATGGATTGGTTGAGAGCCACACTGGACACCACTTTGGGCATGAAGGATGGGTTAGTCCTGAAGGACACCCTGTCAGCATGGAAGATGATGAAGGGCTCTACAGCCAGGAGTGCTTGTAGCTCAGAGACTCTTCTGGCTGAAGTGATGGCCAGAAGGGAAGCTGTCTTCCAGGAGAGAATTTTTAACTCTGCTGAAGATGCTGGTTCAAATGGGGGGAAGGGTGAGCTTCTCCAACACAAAATTAAGGTCCCAAGCTGGGGTAGGTGCTCTTCTGGGTGGCCCCAAGTTGCTACCCCTCTTAGGAATTGTTTGATCAGCTCTCTTCAGTCCGTTGGAGACAAAGATGGCCGCCATTCTATAAGCACTGCAGTACTTCAGCTCTCCAAAGACCAGAAACAAAAATCACCTCTGCGGATGTACATTTGGAGTTAATCAACTAATTGACAGCAATTAATAATCTACTAGAAGTCAGCGATCTTATCGAGGAAAAAAAATTGAAAAAAAATACTTGGTGACAACAGGATTGGAACTGATTGCTTGGTTGATTCTGAACAGAGCAACAAACAAAGGACTGAATTACCACATTACTGAAACTTTTACTTGGTAATCATCTCTATCTGCAGCATTTCAAAATGTCAAAAGAAGATAAAAATATGGACACTACAACTACTAAAACTAAACTGTCAGCATTACAGTCTCCAGAGAAGGAATCCATATTTAAGAGACAGAAAACATTCAGACAGCAAGAAACTGCAAAAACAGGGGCATCAGCGAAATCTGATCAACAGGTTACGATGGAAGAAATTAAGTCTGCATTGTTGCCTATACAAGATGCATTACAAGACCTAACATCCCAAACACAAACATTTAGTGAGACATGTAATCGGATTCTAACAAGAATGGAGAAAGCAGAAACCAGAATAGCAGCAAATGAAGACAATATAGCATCGCTCACTAAAAGATCTGAATCACAAGAGGCTGATATACAAATGATGCAAAACAAAATTCTGGACCTGGAAGCAAGATCAAGGCGTAACAACATAATCATCAGAGGGATCCCAGAATCAATCCAATATAATGAGCTGAACACTTCTATCATACAAATATTTGAAACATTACTTAAGGACTCTGTGGATGTTCAGCAAATTGTCATAGAAAGAGCACATAGAGCTTACAGGAATTCCCAAGCTTCAAATACACCAAGACCTGTGTATGTCAAAATATTAAACTTCCAGGATGTGAATAAAATACTTCTAACCATAAAAAAATCTGGAGGATCTATAATGTGGCAAAGTTATAAAGTTTCTATAACACAGGATTTACCAGCACAAATAAGACAGTCTAGCCAAATGCTGGCTCCATACTGTAAGTTTCTAATTGACAAAAACATTAGATTTCAAATGAAATATCCTAACAGTTTAATCTTTACTCTAGATGGCATTAACTACACTGTAAATACAAAAAAAGAAGCCAGACCTACCTTTTTGAAGCTGTTTAAGGCTCTGCCACCGTCTGAAAATTGAACAGTACACATCCTGGCTTTTTCCTGCATTAGAGTGAATGGGAAACTTCATTTACGAGAATCCAAGGCTTCAAAATCCTTTGTGTGTTCTTCTTTCTTCAGCAGGCCTGGTAATTCTCCGTTTTATCTTTTAATCTCGTCTTCCTAGCTGAAACACGAAGATTCCACGAAGTTTTATGGCTTCTACGAGTGCTCCTGACCCACGAGGAATCAGGAAACAAGGTAAAGGAAGCAGGGGGACCGTTTTGAGTGTGGTACAGCTGAGAGGTCCGTTCGCGAATTGGTTCCCCCGTCGCGACCGCAAAAATTCGAAAATTGAACTGCCTGGACTGCTGCAACTGCTGGGAAGCAAGAAGAGCTGCTGTAAATCGAAACGAAACTTTTTGGGACTTTTGGTGCTAAAATGACTGAGAAACGATCAATGAGGTAAAATGTGTCTTGTATGGACAAAAATGTATGGTTTGGCTGTTGCTGTATAAGAGTCTATGGCTTAGTGGTAAATCCAGGTAACGCAGTCTATTTTTTTTCTCTTTTTTTTTCTTTTTTTTTTTTTCTCTCCTTTGCAGGCTTGTTTTGTAACTTACTGTGTTTTATTTAGTGAGTAAATAAGTGAATAAATAAGTATATTTTAACTGTGTTCAGTTTGGGGAAAGGGGAGAACAGAAAAAAGAAAAAAAAAATATATATATATATATATATATATATATACAAATAGTATAATTAGCAAACAGTAGTAGTAGTTGTGTAATATAGGTGATGTCTAACTGTAATGATCTATAAAAATTAAATGCAATATTGTAGGAATGTTTTGAAGATAAATAGCTGACCTAAATAATGGCTTGTTGTAAACAAATGTATAATAACTGTGTGCTTATTAGGTGAACTGTTAGTTAAAAGGTTTTGGAACAAGTAATTATAATGCTAACATATTATTGCTGTATTTAAAGTTTGTTAAAAGTGAATTATTTGACATGTCAGGTACAATTAGTTTACATGAATATTAGGGAAATGTTCAGAGCTGTAGTTACTTGAGTGCGGTGTTTAGTAGGGAATGTCTGGGTTAGACTTTGTAGGCGTAGATATAGTTGGTGTAGGTTTTTGCATGCTATTTTATTGTTAGTTAATAGAATTAGTAGTTTAGCTACTTGGGGAATGTTATCCAATGTGAAAAACCTATGTTCATCCTGGTCCGGAGGAATAGTGGATAGGCACTGGGTAGGGATGGGATGGCTGTTTTGCTTCCAAAAATTCACGTAATACCAACACTTGTCAATTTAAGGTGGAAAACAAAAATAGATACCATTATTCATCAATTCATAGTTTAGAATGTGGATAATAGATTCCTGGAATGTTAAAGGACTCCAGAACATGAAAAAAGAAAGCTGTTTCTGCATTTGTTTTTTAAATCAAAAGCAGGTTTTATTCTATTACAAGAAACACATTTGACTAATGACCAGTGGGAAACAATGAAGGACAAGAAATGGATTAGGAAGGTTGTAAAGGCGGAAGGGACTACGAATAGTGCTGGGGTGGCAATTATAATCAAGAATCAGTTTCAAGGAGAAATTTTGGAGGACAAAATAGATAAAGAAGGCAGATGGTGTTTGGTGGTTCTCAAAACTGAAAGTTTCGATAAGCCGATAGTACTTTTATGTGTTTATGCCCCAAATGTGAACCAACATCATTATATAGCTTCAATTTACTCTATTCTACAGTCATATAACAACTGTTACATAGTGATGGGGATTGGAATGCTTACCAAGATTCTAAAACTGATAAGTTGGGAGCTTGACTGCTTTTAATAAGCAGGCAATGGTAGCGTTGAAAGAACTGAAAGCAGTTTCAAACTATATGACCCTTTTAAACACAAACACATACAAGCAAAGGCAGAAAACTTTACTTTCTATTCTAGCTGCCATAAAATGTGGTCAAGAATTGATTTTTTTTAATTCCAGAAATGTTCATTTCACTTGACCCTAGGGTTTCTAATCAAGCTAGACAGCTCTCAGACCATTCTAAAATAACTTTAACTTTAAAGACCGATATTTTGAATACTAAAAATCATGGTGGATATAATTGGTCCTTAAACCCATACCTATTAACCAAAGAAGATATAGTACAGGAAGTTAAGGAGATACTTAAACAATTAGTATACAATATACCCAATGAACATCCATTAGATATAGAATGGGCTACAAGTAAAACTTTGTTAAGAGGATTATTTATTCAGAAAGCCACTTATTATAAAAACTCCAAAATAAAGAACAACTGGATCTGGAAACTAAAGTACAATTATTGGACCAGGAGCTGATGAGTAACTACACTGAGCAAACAGAAACTGAGTTGTTAAGATGTCAGAAAGAGCTGTTTCTTATGCATAACAGAAAATTGACACTGCACGAACAAAGAAGTTTAGTTAAATATGCAAATCACATTCAAACTCCCTCGAAAGCATTAGCCCGTATTATTAATCAGACGAAATCGACACGATTAATTACGAAATAAATCATAATAATACGTTATATACTGATAAGTCAGATGTCATGAAGATTTTTGAATCAATTTTTAATCAGATATATGGTGAGCAACAAACTCATGGGCATGATGAAGAGAGAAAAGAGTTCTTACAGAAAATTAATTTTCCCAAGATTGACGAGGATTCTCAGGGAGAATTGACTGCATTGATTACAGTTGATGAAGTTCTAGAGGCAATTAAGAAACTAAAGCCACATAAAGCCCCAGGACCAGATGGTATGACCTCTGAATTTTATAAATCTTTTAGTGGGATTCTGAGCACCGTACTTTCAGACCTTTAATTATATCATTTGAATGGCAGCAATGATCTTCATTTTAATGCCTCAAGAACAATTCTGTTATTGAAAGAGAATAGTGATCCCAAAAATCCAGACAATTATAGGCCCATATCATTGTTGAATATTGATATGAAAATCATGACATCTATTCTAGCTAGTAGATTAAAAAATAATAAACTTGATAATATCAGAAGAACAGGCGGGGTTTATAGATGGGAGACAGACTACAGACAATACATTAACTCTTCATACTTTAATATCTTATGCAAAGTATAAAAATATGAACATATATGCTTTAATAATTGATGCTCAAAAGCATTGATAGAGTTAATTTGGCTTATTTATTTGAAACATTATCATATTTCAATATACCTCAGCTTTTTATTTCTATGTTAAGAAATTTATACAAGAATGCATACACTAGTTTATATATAAATCATGAATGTTCCAAAAGGATTCAAATTAAAAATGGAACTTCGACAGGGTGCCCATTGTCTCCCATACTGTTTAATCTGTATTTGGAACCTTTATTTCTTCATATGAAACAAAAAGTTTTTATAATTCTCCTGTACTTCTTGGGATAAAGGTTAGGATGGCTGCTTTTGCAGATGATTTAAATATATACAGTACCACACCGGTGTCAGATACGGAAAAATACTAACAGCAATACAAACCTTTGAGAAAATTGCTAATTACAGACTAAATTTTAAAAAAAACAAAATATTCCCTCTAAAGACACCTACACCTTTTTCAATGCTACCATTGATAGGACGAATAAGGACAGAAGAAAGAATAAAATATTTGGGGATTGACTTTTCAACTGAAAATAGAGAATTTTTTATCAACAATATTAAGGCAACTGGAGACCGAATAACAATGGATTTGAAAAGATGGAGTAAGTTGAAGCTACCGATGATGGCAAGAGCAGTGATAATAAAAATGAACATTCTCCCCAGAATGCTATATATTTTTAGAGCAGCACAACTTAAAATCACGAAATCCTTTTTCAAGCAATTTCAGATAGGACTGGGGAAATTTCTGTGGGAACCCAGAAAAACGAGAATATCCTATGATAAACTGATGGCGGCTAAAGCGAGGGGGGGGGTTGGATTTACCAGATTTTGAGATGTATTATACAGTGATTCAGGCCAATAGGATTTTAAGGGTGTCTTACTTGGATAGTGAAAATAGAAAATGGATACCCAAATTGGTACTGCTAAATTATAAACATATAAAAGGGAAGAGAATTAATGTTAAAGCTGTACCATTTTTGAATATAAAAACATTGAGTAAATATGAGTTAATGGAACACATCAAGGTATGGGCAGTGGCGACTCAAACTCTGTTTGCCTCCTTGAACCTTTTAAAATATATGATGATGTTTCAACCGTTTGATGGAAATCCTAATATAACTATTGGTAATCAACTGATAGACTTAAAGAAATATCCATTTATTAAGGAATTAACTGTGGATTTATACCCCTTCCTAGGAGTAGCGGTACATGATATCTTAAAAGAGATGAATCTTCCCATCTCTTATTTAATTATAATGAGGCAGTTAAAAGATTTGGCCATAAATTATTTTACCAGTTCTGAAATAAAAAAGAGGAACTAGTTATTTCAGGTCATCTGTGGGAAGCATTGCAACAAGATAGAAAATATATATCCTCAGCGTATAAAATGGCAAAAGAGAAAATATAATAATCATATTCTGTTATCCAAATACTGGAGAGAGAAATTGCCATCCCTAGGCGACAGTAAAATAGTAGAGGCGTTTAACTTAACATTAAAATCCATTATCACTTCAAAAACTGGTCTTTATTCAATTGATGATATTTAACAATGCATATTATACCCATCTTACACTTCATAAATTTGATTCAAAAAAGTCACCTAAATGTCCACAGTGTGTAGATCAGACAGCAGACCTGTTACACATGTTCTGGAGTTGCAAGTGCATTTATAAATTATGGAATTCTTTAAAGTTACAACTACAAAAAAATGGGTTACCAAAACTCAACACTCTCCTGGGAATTTCTGATTTTACATATTCCACCGGAGAATTTGGACAAAACAAAAAAGATTGTAATTATGAATATTAGTTTACTAATGAAATTATATATAGCCACAAATTGGTTGAACCCAGCACAGGTGTCGTGGCAAAATTTCAGGCTGTTAGCGATTAAGCATATATTAGCGCACAAATTGTTAATTAGAAATAATAAGAAAAGTATAAACAGCACAAAAATTTGGGAACAAATCTTTAATATTATTTTGGCGTAGCGGTTCCTATCCACTTTCCGTCAGGACATTCTGTATGTGTACCAACACATTCTTGGATTAGATAGAAAATGTAGAAATAATACAAATTATTGGCTTGAGTTGGTTTATAATTGTCTATTGTAGATGCTTTTATGTTTAATTTTTTGTGATTTTAATTTCCTGTACTTGGTTAAAATGATATTTATTCTTAATGTATTATAGGGAAATTCAAAATGGAACTAAAACATTGGAAGCAATATTGTACATAATGTAAATAGTGTGTGAAATGTATAATGGTTTGGCAAAACAATAAAAATGAGTATTGAAAAAAAAAAGGAATTGTTTGATCAGAGGGTGTGAGAAACAGGGGGTGCTCAGTGTGAAAATGAACAGAGATAACAGAGGCATGAATTTTAATAGAGGAAAAGGAGAGACCAAGGTGTAGCAGGTCAGCTATGTAATCCAGGATGAGAGGTAGGGAGGGCTGCCCAGTATCGGCTCCCTTATCCTGAATCCAGGTGCAGAAACTTTTCCATTTGTCAGCATAAGACTTTCTAGTGTTAGGGCATCTAGCCTCACGTAAAACCTCTAGAACCTGTTTACTGAGGTTGGCAGATTGATCAGTGGTCAGGGAATAAGCCAGGCTGCCAAATTGAGGCTCTGCAATTGAGGATACATGAATTCTCCTTCCCTCTGGGTCAGGAGGGTTGGGGTCTAAGGGAGAAGCCATGGTGGCAGTGGGGACAGGCTGCACAGCAGTGAGTACCAGTGCTAGCGAGGCCAGTCTGAAGCAATCAGAAATGTCCTCAGTTTTTCCTCCCTTATTTTGAGCAGCACCTTGGTGATGAAAGGTAAAGGGGGAAATGCCTAGACCGAGAGATTGACCTAGGGGAAGGATAGGGCATCCACTTTCCAAGCCATGCAGTGATGCTTCCTGGTGCAGAACTTGCTGAGCTGATGGTTGGTGTGGGAGGCAAAGAGGTCGACCTTCAGGGTGCCCCATTTCTGAGTTATTAGGGTGAAAGTTCTGGGTTTATATCATAACATCGAAGCAGTAAAACAGCGAATGTTATAATATCGAACCCAAAACAGCAAACGCTGAAAATAGCGAAGTTGAAGAACATCGAATTCTTTCCTAGGGAAAGAATTTGGTGGGCTGTTTCTGACGCTTTGCTATTTTCTCCACTGTAGGGGGGTCTGCTTCCTCAGGGTCTGGGTTGAACTGACCTGGTGGGGGCAGGAAAGGACCAGTGCTTGGACGGGCAATGCCTGCTGAACCTGGGTGGCTGGACTTATAGGAAATCCTTAACTGTCTGCACAGATTTAGATTTTTCTTCCATCTTTTTTAAGACCTCCTCTGCCTCGGTGCCCAATAAATTGTCTTTGTGTAAGGGTGCATCCAATAATTTAGATTTGACATGGTCTGGCAAGGGCTGTTCCTTTAGCCAAGCATGCCTTCTAAGGACAGAACCAGTGACTGCTGCCCTGCAAGAAGCTTCTAGGGTGTCGAAACCACAGTGTAAGGTGTGCTTAGTTACTTGACTTGCAGAATGCATTAGCTCTTGTAACTCTAGATTCTGCACAAGCAGGAAAGGAAGACACTTTTTGTTTGAGGAGTTCCATGGCATGTTGTTGAAATTTTAGCATATGGAACTGACAATTTAGTGCTCTGATAGCAAGAGTAGCAGAGGTGTATATTTTTTTACCCCATCTGTCTAGTGCTTGGGAATATCTATCTGAGGGGGGTGTGATTCTTAGCAGATGTTGCTTTAATTCCTTTAGGCCCTTGAGAAATTACCTCAGGGTCAACAGTAGGATTTTTGAAAAGAAACTTGTGTGAGTCAGGGACTCTGTAATACCTGTTAGGTTTTCTGGGAGCAGGAGGGAGGGGGTCAGGAGTCAAACTGGATTCCAGGAAAACATCACCCACAACATCCAGGACTGGGGGAATGGCTAGGATTCTGTGCTGTGGAAGATCTAAGAATTCTCTGAGTCTCTTTTTAGACAGAGTAGTCCTGACATTCCCATTGGAAATGCTCCCTTAAGGTATGAAGGGTTTCCCCAAAGGAAAAGTCCTTGGGAGGAGAGGATGAAGGAATGGATTCCTCTGCATCAGAATCCTCATAAGGAGAGAGGGTTTGCATGTCTTCATATTCAATGCATCAGAGTCATCAGACTCCTGTTCAGACAAAACTACTGGAGACAGATCTCTTTTTCTCTTGGAAGGTATCTTGGCTTCCCCTGATCAGCATGATAAGGTCTTCCACCATTACAAGCATTTGGGACTGAGACAAGGAAGCAGGTGCCTGAGATTGGGTCATTGGTTTGTTGGGTGTAGTTCGTACCCTGGGCCTTAGAAACTCAGTAGTTTTTGAAAGAACGGTAGACGTGAAAGAAGTTGTCAGTTTGTGTCGAGAATCGGTAGTGCTAAGTACTTCCTCGGAAGCCGGTGTCTGCTCAGCAGCTCTGGACCCATCCAAGGTAGAGACAACTGCAGGATCCTTAGTCGAAGAAGAGTTTTGTGGCATACCAGACTCAGAAAGGGTCTCGGTAGCAGCCTGCGAATCCACAGAAGTGGTCATCAGGGGCTGCGAAAGTGGCTCACTGAGGACCACAGAACTGACGACTAGCTTACCAGAAGCGTCGTCAGTAGGTTTGGACCTGTGCTGTCTGTCTGTCTTTATCCTTACATTTTTCTGGAAGATCTGCTGTCAGATGGCTTACCGAAGCCATATCGGAATTCGAGGACTGTAAGTGAAAATATCTAGCTACAATAAGGGCCTGACGATGTATAGTTCTGGTGTTAAAGCACAAAAGCGACAGCAAGGGACATCGTGGTCTGGGCCTAAGCAAGTGATGAAGTAAGAATGAAAGTCTCGGTGTGGTATTTGCTTTCCACAGGCGAGACAGTTGTTAACTTTTTCTGATATTGGTTAGAGCAAGAAAAAGGGATCCCCAACGGGGTACTTAGCTTTTGAAGACTTCAGCTTCAATTCGGAAGATGAAACTCAGGTAGCAGCTGACCAGCACTCGTGCAAACTGCTTCTGCTTCGGGCTTCTCGGCAAGAAAGACTGGTGTAATGGCGTTGGTCTCCTTACTTTATACTACTGATGACCTGACGTCAGTCCTGAAGCGACAGCAACCGACGCAGAAATATTAAGCCTCTGGTATTCTGGCCAGCCGAGGCCTACCCTGGCAGGGATAACCCAAATGTGATGACTGCAACAGTGAAACACGAACATCGGCATGTACAGGGGCTGCAGAACAGATATGCAGTTGAGCCAGGTGTGGAAATAAGATACATAAGGAAAGCTGGTGGTGGAATACAGAAGTCCAGGAAGTCATCAAAGGAAAGGAGGAGTGCAGGAAAAAGTGTGAGATAGAAAAGACTGACCAAGCTAGGAAGGAATATTGGTTGGCTAACAAACAGGCTAAGAGTGGTGTGGCAACAGCTAAAAAAAAAAAAGGGCATCAGAGGCACTCTATCAATTTCTGGAAAGTGACCCAGTGAATGGTATAAAGAAACTATCAGGTTGCAAGGCAAAAATAGAAATATGAAGACAGTCAGACACCCTTCATAAGGGATGTCAGCAGCAACTTTCTCACCTGTCCACAGGACATGAAAAGCAGATGCAAGGAGTACTTCCAGCAGCTTCTAAATGAAGCAAACCCCACAGAAGCCATATTGCCCCAGACACAGTCTATGGTGATAGAAGAGAAGCCCACCATAAAAAAGTAAGAATGGAACTAAGGAAAATGAAGTCAGGGAAAGCAGCTGGCTCAGATGAGGTCACAACAGATATGATCAAGACACCGGGTATAATAGTGGAGAAATGGCTCCTGAGGTTACTCAAAGCAGTACGGAAAGATAGACATTTCCTAGATGACTAGAGAATAAGCATACTAGTGCTAGTTCAAGAACAAAGGGGACATTCACAACTGGCTGCAGTACAGTATCCTATCACACTGCATAAAAGTTCAGGAGAAGATGACTGATGCGCTAATATGTAGAGTAGTACAAAGTAAGATGGGAAATGAACAGTTCAGATTCAGATCGGGATGCAGCACAACTGACCCTATGTTTTCAGTGAATCAGATATTTGAGAAGAAGCTAGAAATGAGGAAAGAGTCCAAATGGGCATTCCTAAACTTAGAGGAGGCATATGACAAGGTCCCATGAATGATGATTTGGGCAGTCCTGAGGTAGTTTGAAGTCCCAGAAATATTGTTAGAATTAGTGCAAGCTATGCACAAGAACCAGTGACTCAAGTATGGTCAGTATTCGGTGTTACAGAGGACTTCCCAGTGAGAGTGGGTATGCATCAGAGTTCAGCTCTGAGCCCACTGCTATTCATACCGGTGATGGACTTCATTAGCAAACAGGTCGGGGGGCAGATCAACAGATCTGCTGTATGCAGATGATGTGGCATTACCGGCAGACACCGAGCAAGAACTTCAGCAAAAGGTAGGGGAATAGAATGCAAAACTGAAGCCATGTGGGATGAAAATGAGTACAGATAAGACAGTTGTAATGGCAGCAAATGGAAGAAATCAGAAGCTGAAAAATGAGATAGAAGGAAAAATAGAAGAACATGTTAACAGCTGCAAGTATCTGGTAAGAGTGGTTGAAGATAGGGAAGTCTGAATGAGGAGGTTAAAGCTAGAAACAGAAGGGCTGCAGTCAACTGGCAAAGAGTGTCAGGGGTGGTGTATTACGGAAGAATGACAAAGAAGCAGAAAAGCAATGTGCACAAAACTGTGATGTGACCAGTGCTACTGTATGCTACAAAAACCTAGGCAATGAAAGCAGAGCAGTTAAGGAACCCCGAGGTGATGCAAATTAAGTGCCTAAAATGGGTATTAGATTGCACACTGTGGGACAAAGAAATGAGGACATTAGAGAAGAAACCAAAATAGCTCCAATTGCAGAAAAGGTCAAAGAGAACAGATTACATTTTGGCACATGTGCAGGAAAGCAGTAGACAATCTGGTAATGAATATTTGAGACATACGGGAAGAAGGCAAGAGGAAACAAGGTCATTCAGCAAAGAGGTGGATGGACTGTGTGTGAGACGAGACCTGCGGCAGTCAGGCATGCGTGTCAAAGACGGTAGGAGAGTGGCATTGAATAGGGAGAGATGGTGGCAGGACACCTCAACCTCATGTGCAAAATGGGAAAAAGGGGATGTTGATGATGATGTTCAAGGTGTATGCTAGTGCATTTACTTCACCCAGATGGTGTCACTATGTCCTAGTGCCCGAGGAAAACCACCTCTCTACAAGACTGCAACCCTCTGCTTCACTTACATATACATACTAAACTGGTTGCCTAACAAACGAGCAGCGTCCCCAGAAGCAAATTTCTCTCCAGTGCCCTGAGGGTGGAACAGAAGGAATGTGCAAATATCTACTTGTTTGATGTGGAGCCTCCTTCCTCTGGAAGACTATTTCCTCTGTACTGTGGAGAAACCAAAATTAGTGCTACACCTTGCTACAGAAGCGTACATCATTAGCACCTGAAACAGTTTCAGGGGTAGGAAAAGGCAACCAAGAATGTCTAAAACTTGGCCACAGCACTAACTGCATCTTGACTCTGCAGCTACTGTCACATCTAAGGAGTCATCAAAACTAGGATGCTCAAGAAAGCCTGGGTCTCCACTCCACACTGCATTCGCATCTAGGCCCCCTACGTCTTCTCTTCAGGATACACTGACCAACACGTAAGAGTGATCATCTCTGTCTGGAAAGAGGCAGTTCTCCGAGACTGCATCATACAGGACATCTTCACAGTTTATGGCCAGCCCAGGAAATGAAAGTACAGTTTTGTACCTACCATAAATGTAGATGTCTGAACAGGATAGCATCTGCAGTCCTTACAAATGGGTTGTCCTGTCGTCAGGCAGCCCTTCGGTCGGCCGGATTCCAAAGTCTGGGTCTGGCCTTGGCTGGTGTCGCACTTCACCCGACGTCATAGCGGCAGTTCTTCGGGTATAAAGGCATCAGCCAACGCCATTTTCCTCAGTGTTTCTTGCCCCAGATGCCAGTTGCCCTCCTGGAAAGCTAAATTTGGATAAATGCCAATGTTTCCAAATGGTAGAAGGCAAACACACAAAATAATCATGTATGTACATATATACAAACAAATACACCATAAGAGATCCCCCCCCAGCTAGCTATTAGGTGGGCAAATACCCTAGGAGTATCACAGAGGGGAAGGAGGGTGGGTAATCCTGACTGCAGATGCTATCCTGTTCGGACATCTACATTTATGGCAGGTACAAAACTGTACTATGTCCTTCAAGGATGCATCTGCAGTCCTTACAAATGGGTAGAATACCATAGCTAAACTAGGGGAGGAGGAAGAAGAAATTATGGTGTAGTTAGGATCCCTTGCAAAACAGCAGTGGCAAACCCTGCTCAGGATCTAGAGTATAAAGGTAAGTTGTAATGCTTGGCAAATGTATGCACGGAGGTCCAAGTAGCAGCCTCTATAATGTCCTTGGTAGCCACTCCTCGTAAGAAAGCTGTGGTAGTGGCTGTAGCCCTTGTAGAATGAGGTCTTATGTTCTGTGGAATTTCCTTTCCATGGTAGGAGTAACAGAATCTAATGCAATTTCCTATCCACTTGGAGATTGTCTGTTTGGAAATTGCTTTTCCTTCCCTTCCTGTTGCATATGCTACCAGAAGCTGGTCAGATTTTCTATTACCCTTGGTTCTGTCCAGGTAGTAGCGTAACTGTCTATGTACATCCAAGGTATGCAGCAGTCTTTCCCCCCTGTTCTGTGGATTGGGAAAGAAGGTAGGTAGGTGGATTGCCTGGTTTAAAGACACTCTGGATACCACCTTAGGCATAAATGTAGGATTAGTTCTCATGGACACTCTATCTTGATGGAAGATTAGGAAGGGTTGTACTGCCATTAAAGCCTGTACTTCTGAAACCCTTCTTGCTGAGGTAATTGCCAGCAGGAAAGCAGTTTTCCAGGATAGGTGTTGAAGATCTGCTGTTGCTGCTGGTTCGAAAGGGGGAAGTGTCAATTTTTCTAGTACAAAGTTCAAGTCCCATGCTGGCAATGGTGGTTTCCTAGGAGGTTTTACATTCTTAATTCCTCTCAGAAACTGCCTGAGTAGAGGATGCGAAAAGACAGGTGGATTGAAGCTGTATTCTGCAGAAATAGCTGATGCATGTATTTTGATGGAGGAATAGGACAGGCCTGTATGGAAAAGCTCTGCCAAATACTCCAGGATGTTGGCAATGTCTACCTTTGACACATCTTTGCCCCTGTCGGTACTCCAAATGAGAAACTTCTTCCATTTTCCTGCATAGTTCCTTCTTGTTGAGGGCCTGCAGGCCTCAAGGATAATGTCTTTAACCCTTTGGGATAAATCTGGGTTAGTTGCTCTTATGTAATGTTCCAGGCAGTCAGTTGCAGAGTTTTCAGGTTTGGATGCAGGATGTTGTAGTTGCTCTGGGTTAACATCAAGGGAATCAGGGGTAGTGGCCACATTTTCCCCCGAGACATGCTCCATAGTAATAGGAACCAATGTTGTCTTGGCCAGTCTGGAGCTATCAGAATTATCCTTGGACGTTCCTCTTTGATTTTCAGTAGCACCTTGTGCATCAAAGGAAGAGGTGGGAATGCATATGCTGTCAGGCCTTTCCAACTGAAGGATAGAGAGTCCACCTTCCAAGCAAGTGGGTGGTATGTCCTTGTGCAGAATTTCTTGAGCTGGTGATTGAGAGGGGATGCGAATAGGTCTATTTGTGGCAGTCCCCATTTCTTTGTGATAGCCTTGAAGATGTCCGGGTGTAGCATCCATTCGTGAGCATCCGAGGTAGTTCTGCTTAATATGTCTGCTAGGATGTTTTCTTTTCCCGGTACAAAAATTGCTTGTAACTGAATGTTGTAACTCAGAGCCATGTTCCATAGGTCCAGGGCCATTCGGCATAGAGGGTATGAATGAGTGCCTCCCTGTTTGTTGATGTACCACATGACTGTGGTGTTGTCTGTCCTTATCATCAAGTGGCCTTCTTGGAGGAATGGTCTGAAATTCTGGATTGCTAGTTGTACTGCCAGCATTTCTTTTTGATTTATGTGCAGGTGCAACTGCTCTGGAGTCCATAAGCCTTGAATGCACTTGTCCAGCATGTGGGCCCCCCAACCGAGGTCTGAGGCGTCCGTTGTGATGGTTTGGCTTGGTTGAATGCTGTGGAAGGGCAAACCTGGGTTTGACTGGCATGCCCGAGCCCACCACAGGAACTCTTGTTTCAGGCATGGAATTAGTGGTATTTCGGTTTCTAAGCTGTGCCTGTGTTGAGACCATAAATTCTTAAGGTACCACTGTAGTTTTCTCATATGTAGTCTGGCATGGGGGACCAGGATTATGCAGGATGCCATGAAGTCCAAGGCCTGCAGTACTTTCCTTGCTGTTAGTTTGTTCTGCTTTGTTAATGCCAAAAAATAGAGAGGAAGTTGTTTTTGTTTTTCTGCAGTTAGGAATGCCATCTGTTTTACTGTGTCCAATTCTGCACCTAAGAAGGTTATTGTTTGGGATGGTATCAGTCTTGACTTTTTTATATTGACCGTGTATCCCAGGGCCTGTAGTAAGCAAATGACTCTTTGTAAGTCTTCTGTTAGCTTGTTTTTGTTGTCCGCTTGTATTAGGCAGTCATCCAGGTATGGATAAATTTGGATTCCCTGAAGCCTGCAGTGAGCGATTACTGATGCCAGGCATTTCATGAACACTCTGGGCGCAGTAGATGAGCCAAAGGGCAATGCTGAGAATTGATAATGCTCTGATCCTGCAAGAAATCTGAGGTATCTTCTGCAATGTGGTCGTATGGGGACGTGCAGGTATGCCTCCTTGAGATCTAGAGTTACCAGCCAAAACTCCTTGCCCAGCATGGGAAGAAGTTGCTGTAGGGTCAGCATTTTGAATTTTGGAACAATGATGTATGTGTTTAAAGCGGACAGGTCGAGAATAGGCCTCCAATTTTTTTCTTTTCTTGGTACCAGGAAGAGTCTGGAGTAAAATCCCTTGCCTTGTTCCATAGATGGTACCCTTTCCACAGCTCTCATCCTTGCTAATTGAGCTATTTGTTTTAGAGCTTCTGTCTTTTGATTTGGTGGTAGGTTTGGCATTCCTCTTTTTCCGGGTAAAGTGTGGAAATGAAACCTGTAGCCTTGGTCTATAGTTTGCAAAATCCACTTGTCTCTTGTGATACATTGCCAGTTTTTTGAAAATAATGCTAACTTTCCGCCTAAGGGTGCTGCTATTTGTTCCCTGGTAGGCGGTGTCAAAGCCAAGTCACTGTGATTGTCCTGTTGTAGTGGCAGTGGTTGTGTCTGTGCCTCGTTGGTTGTTACCTTGCCACTGGCGTCCCCTGTAGGCTCCTCCTCTGGATTGATTTCTGCCTCTTGATCGCCTATTCCTCCCTCTCTGAGTTTTAGAGGAGTCTGGAAAGGACCAATTTTTGGAAGGCCAGTTCCTGCTAAACCTTGGAGGCTGAACCTGTAAGAAATCTTTTACTGTTTGTACAGATTTTGCCTTCTCTTCCATCTTCTTCAGTACCTGCTGGGCAGGAGAACCAAATAAACTGACCTTATCCATAGGAGCATCTAATAGCTTTGCTTTAACATGATCCGGCAGGACCTGTTCTTTCAACCATGCATGCCTTCTTATAACTGTGCCAGTCATGGCTGATCTAAATGAAGCCTCCAGTGCATCATAGCCACATTTTAAGGAATGGTTACTAACCTGCTGAATGTTATTCACCATTTCTAGAACATATTTGTTATCTAAAGAATCATCCGAGGACAGTTTCTTAGTTAACTGATCAAGCATAAACTCTTGGTATTGGATCATATGGAACTGACAGTTCAATGCTCTAGCTGAGAGAGTAGCAGAGGTGTATACTTTTTTACCCCATCTCTCTAAGGACCTGGATTCCCTTTCAGAAGGGAGAGGGTTTTTAGCTGAGGTCGAAGCTACTGCCTTAGGCCTCTGGGAGATAGTCTCAGGATCTGCGAAAGGAGCCTTGAATAAATGGTGATGGGTGTCCGGGACCCTGTAGAACCTATCGGGCTTAGCAGGGGCTGGAGGTAAAGTATCAGGAGCAGTGCAAGCATCATTAAATGCATCATCCACAACAGGGAGAACTGGAGGTATAGCTAAAGGCCTATGTTGCGGTAAGTGTAAAAAGGTCCTAAGCCTTTTCCTTGAATCTGAGAAATCTTGCCCCTGCCATTGGAATTGCTCTCTCATGGCATGTAAAGTTTCCCCAAAAGAAAACTCCTCTGGTGGAGAAGCTGAAGGAATCGATTCTTCAGCATCTGAATCTTCATAAGTAGAAAAGGGAGCCTCTGGGTGGTCTGTATTGTCTGTATCATCAGAAGAGTCATCTGAGGACACTGGCTCAGGGGGCTCTGCTCTAGGTCTCTTTTCTGGAGGTTGAGAGGCCCTGTCTGGGTGAGATTGGGATCCCCTTATTAAGGAAATGAGATCCTCTGCCAGAGTAAGCATTTGGGAACTGGAGCTGGGCCTGTGAGAGGGGGGCTTAACAGGCACAGACTTAGAAGTTTTGGCTGCTTCAGCCCTGGCAAAGGCCTTTATAGACATGGCTGCAGGAGGCCTAGCAGCACCACGTGCTGGGGTAGAAACATCCAAAGGGATGGTGTCCGATAAGTCTTGTGAAACCACAGTAATAGGTAAAACTTCAGAGGCCGATTCAACTAGGGTAGAGGGGGCCTCGGTAGTAGTCATGGATTCGGCTGAAGATTGAACCGTTTGCTCGGTTTCGGCCGAAACCGAGACACTCGCGGTTTACTTAACCGTGGTTTCGGCCGAAACCGCGGACCGCGAGTGTCGGTCCTTTTCTTTGCGTTTCTTAACAATTTGAGTAGTCGGAGGATCCGACGGCATTATGTACGCAAAATCTGAGCCGAAAAACTGTTCAGCAAACTCCGACCGACGCCTAAGCGTTCGTCGGTTGAAAGAAGCACAGGCTAAACAAGCTGCTACGTCGTGGTCTGGGCCTAAACAAGGTAAGCAGTAAGAGTGGAAATCTTTATGAGGTATTTGTTTCCCACAAGTTAAACAGTTATTCACTTTTTCTGATATCGGCTGAGGCAAGAAAGAGTCCCCAACGGGGTACTTAGCTTTTTAGAAGTCTTCGAAGTAGTATTCGGTAGTAGTAATCTCTGGATCTGACCGACCGGCACTTGCGAACAGCTTCTGCTTCGGGCGCCATGCGGCAAGAAAGACTGAGGAAAATGGCGTCGGCTGATGCCTTTATACCCGAAGAACTGCCGCTATGACATCGGGTGAAGTGCGACACCAGCCGAGGCCAGACCCAGACTTTGGAATCCGGCCGACCGAAGGGCTGCCTGACGACAGGACAACCCATTTGTAAGGACTGCAGATGCATCCTTGAAGGACATCCAAAATAACACATACAGTGATTCACTCAACAAGGCCACCAGCAACCAAATTTCCAAATAATAGAGCACATGGAATCCTTCCTTATGGTTTTAACCACTGTGACCAATAATCTGAATAACATTCAGAATTTTTAGAAGTCCAGACAGCAGTGTTTGTACTGAACATGTTGCCTACCCAGTGTGAACTTAAAAAAATCAGCTGTGTGAACTCCAGACGCTGATGTGCCAGCAGACATCCACGATATCCAGAGGCAACATTAATGTGAAATTGGGCAGAAGAATACCCCCTCCCCCGGTTATCTATTAGAAATGGGCAAACTAGATGTTGCAATACAGTCAGAGAGATCCAAGAAGGAATGGAATCATTCCATCATCTTCCCAATCAAAGAGGGGGTGCAAGCAGAATCCAGATCCTCATTTCAAATGAACCACAACTATGGCCCCCTCAAAGAGCAGAGTCCAAGTCTGTACCAAAACTGATACAAAGATATCTTCATTTATAAGTAGGACTCTTCCTGGAGGACTGCCAAACAGCTCGAAGATGTGGCCTGCTGTCACCCCACTGACAGTCTCAAAGGATCTTTATAATGGCTCTTCCAGACAGAGCAAACCTGGAGGACCACTCTTGCAAAGGCTGTTTGCTTGGTAGGTCAAAAATGAGCAATAACGGAGTGCTTTAACTGATCTTCAAAAAGGCAGCTTCTTCTTGAGGGCTGATCTGGGCTTAGAGCTGAAGGGATGAAAGTGGATTATTGGGGGCTACCACTTGCTTCCTCTTCAGGATATCTTTCATCAGGTACTGTAAGTATATAAAATAAAATCTCAATCTTAAACTGGAACTCTATAATATACTGCCCGAGTGCTTCCATGACAGAGGTTAGTCCAAACCATGCCATTCTACACAGGCTACACTAGCCACAGTAGCAGGATAGTCAAAATGATGTCGGGACACATGGATGATCATCAAGAACATTGTAGCCACAGTCATAATCACCAACTTCTTCAGCAAAGATTTGAGGAGGAAGGAAAGCTTTTCTAGTGTCTTAGCGATCAGGATGAACTGAAAATAAGCTCAGCAGTTAACTGATCAAAAACCCAATGTGGCAGAGGGGACTACTCTCTTACATACAGTGTCCAAGGTTTAGGCTCACTCTTCTAAAGTTCTGGATGTATGTCAGGATGCTCAATGAACAGTCATTGTGGATGTGGTTTTAGTGTCCATAAGGTCTTTAATTTGACGCACTCTAAAAGGAAGCATTTCCTCTAGTTAAGCACTGGCATTTTTAAAGCTATACCTTATTTACTGCATACAAGTTTTCGACTTACAAAACAAAACATGTTTATATATATTCCACAAAGGTACACCAGTTACATAGATCATTTAAATTATCCTTAAATTTACATTAACCATGACGTGGGCTTTTACAACAACCAGTACCTTTTTTTTTGCTATCAGTAAATGTAATAATGAATCCTCAGAAACAAGATAATCTCTCAAACTGCCATACATGAAGTTAATTTTTTAATGGTCTTCCAAATTAAGAATATTTAATACACCTATCTTCCATGAGCATCAGATCCTTCCTTTTAGGAGATCTCATGTTTTTCTTGGAAACACATCTAGAGGAGGGTCTCTAAAACATGACTATTAAAATTCTTTCTATTCTCTACTTTCTGACAACAGTACTGACAGTGACAGTTCCGGATATTATACTTCCTTAAACATCAAAGTACTTCTCTTACAGGCTATCAGTTCAGCAAAAAAATCAGTTCATATAAAGGCATTTTCAGTGCAATTACATTGAAAATGCCGTTCCTCAAACTGTTCATACTGAGTTCACAGTACAGTGAGGATCAGGAAATTTGCTCTTTCCCCACTGCAGTACAATCTCAGAGTTGGTATAGATAATTATCAGGGATTTGGGGGGCTATGGGAATTCGAAGAACAGCATTTTTGATGAACTGTCGTTTGTTGAAGTGATGGTTTGCTGAAGTGATACAGACCCTTCTTACAGAAATGTCTAGGATTCTTTTACATAGCTTTACATTTTCCCAAGATTAACAGAATTTCTGTGCGATTCCAGACCAACTACTTTACCTTCTAGTTGTCAGTTTTTCAGTGTTTTTATATACCTGCCTCATCTCATTTCCACCCCTTATGGCCTACAATTTCCAGTAACTTTTGCACTTTTTATTGACTTTCAGACATCAGTGATGTTGCTGAAGTAAGAAATCTGCTTTTCAATATTCTGTCCATTAATAGCCGAGATGGTGATAAAATGATTCACTGCAGCAACAAATTCTTACATCTCAAAACTGTAACATGACAATCTGCATAGTTTTTCCTACAGCTGTTTCACATAAACCTCTGACATCATTTGGATTTTGTTTTTTTTTCACTTACCCATTAATCAGTCAGCAGTGCAGACTGGACGCTGTAAGCCTGAATTTCGTACATCTTCTTAATTCCGCAGAATCTCTCAAGAATAGAGATTTTGATGCACTGAGCACCCCTGCACTTGCTGTGTTTTGCAGTTTTAATTACTCCTGGGAACATGGAATAACAAGACTACACATCTAAGATACACACCCTTAAAATGAAGCAAATGCATGCACAGTATTGGGCATGCTATCTTTCTTTGCATAGTTATGAAATAAACTGCATATCAGTCAAATACTACCTCCTGCACGGGGAACGTTGCACGGCACCAAATTAATCCAGTAGTCTCCAAAAACCAAAACAGAGCCAGCAAACTGTAAAGGAATCCAATGTATGGATAAAAAATCCAACCTCTTTATTAAAATCCAATAACTATAACATCATGACAAAATATTCAGAACGGTTTCGACTGACAACAAAGCACAGCCTGCTTCAGTGAAAAAACAAGACATGCATAATGTTGCAGTTTAAATATTGAATTTGCTTACATCTCACTGGTCCACTCAAAAATGCTCATTTAATCCAGGTGAAAACAAAGCACCTAATTTCGTAATCCATTTCTTTTCTTTAGTATCTAAGATAGAATGCCATCCAGTCTTATTCAGTTTACTGCCCTTTATCACACTGATAATAATAAAAGAAAATTTGGCAGTTTTGTGTTTCAGAGTGTGTTTGTACAGAGCACTATTGATTTTTCTAAAACAAACATTTCTCAGGTATTATGTCAGATAATTATGTCAGCAACATTATGCATGTCTTGTTTTTTCACTGAAGCAGGCTGTGCTTTGTTGCCAGCCGAAACCGGTCTGAATATTTTGTCATGATGTTATAGTTATTGGATTTTAATAAAGAGGTTGGATTTTTTATCCATACATTGGATTCCTTTACAGTTTGCTGGCTCCGTTTTGGTTTTTGGAGACTACTGGATTAATTTGGTGTCGTGCAACGTTCCCCGTGCAGGAGGTTGTATTTGACTGTTACATTGTTTTTTCTTTCCTGCTGGGGGCCATGGATCCGATGTTGGCTGTATGCTTGATCTGCAGCCTTTATTTAATTTGTCTATTCATCTTTTTTGTCCACCTGTATCTCTTTAGTGCCTTCCGGACTGTTGTTCTTGATTCATATCCTTGATTTATTATATTGGGCTAGCTGCCTTTGGTTTCAGAGGAGGATTAGTACTTTGTTTTGCCGTTCGGACTGACGTTGTCATGGGGGAAGAATTGACAGTTTGTTTAAACGATTGTCTTCTATCAACACATGACATCATTTGATCCTCGATGGTTGGGTTTTGGATTCTTGATTTTTGTGCTTCAGAATAATTTTCTACATCTATCGTGCGTACAATAAACAACTCAAGGTGGACATTATTATGGGACATTTGCTGCGTGATTTACATCTATTATGAGCACCATTGTGTAATTTTCAGCTCTTCCAGTCAGGTAGTGTGTGTGTACTTTTTATAGAGGTTTTGTACCTTTGTTCAGGAACATCTATTTGCAGGGTGGATCTGAATGGACATCACTGGCCACATTTTTGACTTAAAGGATTTGTTTGTGTTAGGCACCGCTATTGTTAAATTACAGCTTATTTTGTCAGATTTGTTCTTGGCGCCTATCGTATGTGCCTTTTACAGCGGCATTACAGTGGCTTTGTATCATCCTCTGTCTAGTGCGAACTTTTACTCATAGGAGGATTACATTATTGGCATCATTTTTGACTGGAACTATTGACTTTTTGAACTGGTGTTTTTGCCTTATGGACATTTGCAAATGCCGTTTTCGGCATGCATTTACTGTCTATATGTTTGTTTACTAGTCTTTATTTCTAATTATGGTCATTGGCTGCTACTGCTTAGTTACTAACTTTTAAGTGGCAAATAGTAAATTGTTTTGAACTTTTTTCCCTTTATTTGTCCAAAGGATTGATTATTCTTGACACTAAGAATATATATCCAACAGGGTTAATAGACTAATATGTGGGTACATCTTTTCCCATGTTATATTATGAGTACAGATTACCAAAAAATTTTTGCATGGTCTATGTTTTTTGGTTGATTAAGTCTTTCCATATTGGGCTACTATTATTATTAATCTGAGTGTTATAATTGTCACTAGCTAGGTCTGGTGGTTTTTTTCAAATATATGATTCTACCTTAAGGTGTTACTACGATTTTTAAAAAGTTTTTTTGGAGACCATTTTGGGTTCACCTGGGTCATTCCTCTGGTTATTACGCTTAACTAATATTTATTTGAATAGTCAGTGTGTGACCATTGGTCATTTGCAGTCTTTAATCTTTATCCTAGTTTGGCATCTATTTTCACATTAATTACATATTCAGATACACTTTGATTTTCCAACTACTTACTTTTGCAGTTATAACTTTTAAAAACTTTTTCTATTTCTGCTGTTTCTTTATCCAGGTTATGTCAGGGTTCCATTGATTATTGGAACGTAGCAATCTTAACAGGCTGTATTTTGACCTGTTGACTTGAGCTATTATTGTTCCTTAAATTTGGATTGACGTGGTTCCCTTGTGGAGATACTATTATTGTCAGTCCTACTAATTTGTTTAGTATCTGTGTTAAGAATATGGACCTTTTTAATCTGGTCTCTGGTCTCTCAGCTGACAGAGAGGATTTGACCATTTTTGGCCTTGGCTTCGGCTGCACTAGTAATTCCTCTAATGAACCCCTGGGACTAGAATCTTCTTGTAGTCTTGCCTTTGATAATCTTTTTAAACATCCAAAAACATTACGATCAAATGTTTGGCGTTCCAAACTATTCAAAGCCTATATGGCAAAAGGCATTACTCCCAGGGGTCTTAGAGTTAGAATCCAACCCCATGTGGGGCAGCCTGATGATGAACTTAACAACCAATGGAACCAAATTCAACAGCAGGCAACGATGTCATTTGTTGAAGCTCTGTCGAAATTTTATGACAGAATCATTATTTCTGAAATCAACACTGTTACTGAATTATGTAATGATGTTCAAAAATTCGAAGGTGAAATATTTTTTAAAAAGTATCTCAACAAAGTTGCCAATGATCTCACCAGTCTTGAGGAGCAGTTAAAACTCAGGAAAATTAAGAAATTTAAGCGTGACCTGGTGGACTACCAGGGGATTAACCCATTTAGCCATTCCTCCAAACATGTACCATTTTTTACACAATCGTCTAAAACACCAAAAAGGAAGAGACCTAGGTCTATTTTGCGAAATAAATCTTTAACCAATGGCTCATCTACTGATGATGCTTCTTCTTATACAGACAGTGATCTACTGCCAGCATCGGATTCACCTAACCCCAAAAGGGTTCAAGGTTTCATCCCTTTAGGGGGAAATACAAGCGTGGGGGGAGGAAACATAAAAGAAATCGAGAACATTCAGAGTTTGTTAAAGCTTGTGATACAGAAATAGATCATGTTGCTCAGTCTAACGTTTTAAATTTGTCAAGTTTTGTATTGTCACCGGATCATTTGTCCATTCTAAATAAAGGTTTAACTTTTATTCCTGGTTTTGTTACATCGGAGGATTTTTTGGCTCAAGATGTTTTGTCATTCTGTAGAACCTTAAATTTGAAATTACAATTTAGAGTTGATGCAACATCATATAATCAAGACAAATTTGTACATCACAAATCGAAATATCTTCCTCCTATGCACCCCATTGTACATCAATTTCAAAGCAAAGTGCTCAAAGATCTACATTTTACAAGCTCTGAATTTAGATTTAAACCTAATAATTTGTCCTTTTGTGAAAAACAAGCTATTTTAGAATTACAACATAATAAGGACATAGTTATTATTTCAGCAGATAAAGGGGGTGCTGTTGTGTTGAATTGGTCAGATTATGACCAAGAGGCCAGGAGACAATTATCAGATAGACGATATTATGCCGAAATGGGGTTAAATCCAACACACAGATTTAAGACTCAGATTGATGATTTTCTGACTAATGCCAGATACACATGGGCATCATTACCACTTCTGTTTTCCAACAACTAACCATTCAGGATCTAACAAATCAATATATTTATTTCCTTCCGAAAATACACAAAGACCCTGTGCATCCACCAGGCAGGCCAATTGTTTCTGGTCATGGTTCTCTAACAGAACCATTGTCCATTTTTTTGACCAAGTACCTTAAGCCTTTATTAATTTGTGTTCGGTCACGGTTGCAAGACACTACAGAATTTCTACAGATTGTTGCAGACACACAGTTGGAACCTGGTTGGCTGATGTGTACACTGGATGTTAGTTCTCTGCATACTAATATTCCACATGAGGTTGGCTTAGAAGCCTTGACACATTGGCTCAATATAGCACACTTATACGATTCAGACTTTAACACCTTTTTAGTTGGCGATTCAGACTTTAACACCTTTTTAGTTGGCCTTGCACAGCATGTCCTTACTAATAACGTCTTCTTTTACCAAGATCTTTGTTTTTGGCAGGCTAAGGGTACAGTATTGGGTGCATCTTTTGCTCTCATTTAGGCTGACCTTTTTATGGCCTATATTGGGGATCAAACTGTTTATAATAGTAGCCACAATATATATCTTGCCGAAATTGATATTTGGAGACGTTATTTGGATGATTGCTGGATGGTTTGGAGGGCCGATGTTGATTACCTTAATGAATTTGTTTCATATTTGAATGACAAGTGGGGCTTACAGTTTACCATCAATTATGATTTAAACACCATTACTTTTCTTGATGTATTAATTACAAGACAACATGATGATACTTTAAGCACACAGGTTTTTAGGAAATATCCTGAATACAACACGGTCCTCCATGCATCCAGCTTTCATCTGCCACATATTGTTAGAAATATACCGAAATCTCAATTTATACGTATGAAGCGTATATGTTCCAAGGATGATACCTTCCAGGAACATAGACGGGATCTTACTAATAGATTCCGTGAGAGGGGTTACCCTATGGGACATGTTCTGCAGGCCAGTATTTGGGCCAATAACTCATCAAGGCAGGACTTGCTCACCTATAAATCTAGGGAACAACACAGCCAATCAGGTTTGTTACAACATATGCTAGGAATTCAGAAGTACTTATAAATAGTGTCAAGAGCAATTAGAATATCTTATTAAGTCATCCAGAATTATCTGACATAATACCTGAGAAATGTTTGTTTTCTTTTCGGAAAGGAAAGAATTTAGCCTCATGTTTTAGTCATTATAAATATACATATTCTGCTGGTACTATACAATTAACACAAACTACTTTAACTGGTGAACCTCTTGTTGGATGTTTCCCCTGTGGGCATTGTATCAATTGTGATAAAATCATGAAATCCAAACAATTCACAAGTCGGAATTGCTCAAAGGTTTATGATATCCAGTTTTTTGCAAACTGCAGCAGTGAATGGCTTATTTATTTGGCCACATGCAGTTGTGGGTCTTTTTATGTTGGCCAGACATCAAGGCCATTGAGACTACGGATATCAAAACATATTAGCAATATTAAAACTAGAAAAATCAATAGTGCTCTGTACAAACACACTCTGAAACACAAAACTGCCAAATTTTCTTTTATTATTATTGATGTGATAAAGGGCAATAAACTGAATAAGACTGGATGGCATTCTATCTTAGATACTAAAGAAAAGAAATGGATTACGAAATTAGGTGCTTTGTTTTCACCTGGATTAAATGAGCATTTTTGAGTGGACCAGTGAGATGTAAGCAAATTCAATATTTAAACTGCAACATTATGCATGTCTTGTTTTTTCACTGAAGCAGGCTGTGCTTTGTTGCCAGCCGAAACCGGTCTGAATATTTTGTCATGATGTTATAGTTATTGGATTTTAATAAAGAGGTTGGATTTTTTATCCATACATTGGATTCCTTTACAGTTTGCTGGCTCCGTTTTGGTTTTTATAAACTGCATATGACACACTGCACAGTAAGTGTACCTGTCCAATACACTACATTTGCACTTTCACTGCATCTTACTATTCACAGATGTCAATTATGTGTCTCCTCCAACACAAGTCTTCTCAGATGACTGTTAGATATTATTTTGTTGGCTCTGACCATTAAGCCTTGAACACAACTTAATTCATATTTGAAAGAACAACACCTAATTTCATTCTGTGTGATGACATTTATCTCAGGCCAACCACTCACTGTAACTTCTTTCAGTAAATGCATTTTAGTACATCTCTACAGTTTTTTTTTTGCATTACTAGTCATTGTTGAATTACCAAAAGAATTTCCATGACATATGCTGATGAAGCCCAAACTGTGATGCAAACATCCTAAGATCCATTTGCAACCTGCCTTTGAAAAGGCAGACAGAGGAGGATGAAAGTGAGCAGCTGTCAGCATTGCTGTCCTGGGAGTAGGAAGGTGGTTCAGATGGCTGCAATGCCAGCACTTGCTAGATAAGAGGTGCATTGTATATAGTGTATGGGCCAGGGATGTGTACTTGGTCCTGCCAAACTGGATTCATGTGGTAGCTTTTATGGTGCATACAAAGGCACTGCTGGCCCTTGTATATACAGGCATGCAAGTCAGCTGTTGGGAGAGAGATATTAGAGTCATAGCAGTAGAATCCCTGACGGTTGACTTGATGGTCTCCAGCAAACTGCTCTCACCCCATGAGGGAAAGAATGAGCTGATCAATTGTGGGAAGGCTGATGGCTGAAGACAGCAGACAGAGACAATAAAAAAAAAACTTGTTCTTTCAACAATTCGTCATACCTTTCTGGTAAATCTAATATACTCAACAATATCTCTGCTATCATGTAATTCCTGGCCTGGTCATATTCCCCTTTCAATTTCAATTAACATTCTCCACAATCTCAAGAGCATCTTGGACAAAGACTTTCTGAATAATTTTTGCAAGGGTTTCTGGACTGGCTACATCTGAAATCATTAATAGTAAATTCCAAGCACTCTGAAGCCTAGTAAACACCACATCATATGCTGAGCTACTAAAAAAATCTCTGTACAGCTATATTGATAGCTATATAGAGTAAGCTGTGCCCACTCACATTAAGAATAAGACAAATTTAGCACAAGTCACCCTGGTGGAATCACACTAACAATCAGTTATACAACAAAAGAAAATAAATCTTGGCCAAGCATAGCAGGAGCAAAGTCAAACATATTAAACCCCCCCCCTGACCAATCTAAACAGGGAGCTAAGATGATTAAGTAATACTTCAAAGGGTAAATTTGAAGAAAACAACTTCTCAGGCAAAGGACAACCACAAAGTTTTCTACAGCTATGTCTGTAACCTCAGAGGAAATAAGGAATAATGTGCAGAACTTATTGAAAATGGCATCACCCACACTGAACCAAAGGCCACTGCCAACCTTATGGCTGACAGGTAAACTTCAAATTTCTCCCACCACCACTCCCCTCCCAGTAGTTCAAAGGAAATAACACATACCACAACCCCCCCCCCCAACCATTACTAGGGCATAGGTCATCAATGCACTTCCAGAGGCCAAAAACACTGCACTGATCGGCCTTGATAACATCCCGGGATGCTTAATTCACTACAGCAGAGTGTGCCTCCAGGTGTTTCTACAGTTACCTCCTACTGACACCTCTAGGTGTCAAATACTGCTTGCTCACATTTGCATTAATAATTCCAAAACCATGCTACATATAACGTATCTGAAAATTTCATCTTAAAGCATACATAATGGCAAACACAATTGTACTGATATTTGACCTTTGTCTAATGCAGCTAAAGAGATATTGATTATTATTTGTATACTGTTTATTTGTATTGCAATAAATATCTCAACATTCAGGTAGCACAGAGATAACTGCATTGCCTCATATGAAAGCTCACAGCTGTATGAAGAAAATCTTGATGGCAGTATGTGTCTTGCTTGAATAGTTATTGAAATATCATAAGCTGTTTATAAAATATTACAAAATTAATAATAAAATGCACAGAAAATGGTGGAAACCAAGTGGTGAATCCTCTGTTGCAAAAATATGAATAAATATAAAATAATAAAAAAACAACAATAAAAAAACAATCAACGGAGGGAACTAGGCAGTGATAAACTCACAAAAATCCAAAGGAAATAAGTCCAAAAAAGTCTCAGTTAAACTCATAAACGCCAAAAAACCAACAGGGTGCAGAACCATAAAAACTCCTTTATTGTAGTCGACCAGAGGTAAGCGCTTTCACTATACAGCTTCATTAGACCATTAAGCAACTACTAACACAGCACCATATAAACTGCCATGAATTAAGTAACAGCCAATAACAAAGTCACTTCAATCAATGCACTTAACCAGACAGAAGACCTGATTTACAAAAATGGATGGATCCAAAATAAAAACATATAGTCATAGCATAATACATACATATATAAATATTTAAAAATAAAAATAACAATAAACTAAAAAGGAAGAACACACATAAACAACAGATGACATGAACCTGTTCATTTATGCAATCTCCTTTTCTTCAAAATAGGCTTGATAGAAGCCCTTTCATTCAACCCCCTGCCCCTATCAGCACGGAGCACAATAATCCAGCAGGCTTCTCTATGCTCAGTGTGTGTACATAAATCACCTCCTCTAATACTTGGATTAATTATTTCAACAACCCTGAAGTTAAAAGTATGAGAACTCACAGCCTCTAAAACATGTTTAGAAAGGGCATTGTGCATAGAACCCTTCCTAATGTGATAAATATGCTCTCTCATCCTGTCTCGTAAGACTCTGTTGGTTTTACCAACATAGGAGTGGCAGATGGTACACTCAGCCAAATAAATCACATGGGGTGTCATACAATCTACAGAGGCATAAAAGACAAACTCCTTACAGAGATCAGGATGAAAGAAACTATCAGCAGTGTTAATATATGAGCAGAGACTACAACCACCACATGGTGTGGTAGAGCCAATACATGAAGATACTCTACTATAATTATTCTCATAACATAGAAGTCTTTTCAAATTCTTGCAATTCCTGAACCGGAAGGTAGGTTTATCACCTACAATCTTCTGTAGACCATCATCTACTTGCAAAATGGTCCAAAACTGACTGAACAACTGGGTGATGTCCTTATGATTGCTGGTATAAAACAAAGAGACATTAACTCCTGGAGTGGAAGATCTATTTACAGGGCTGGCACATACACCCGATTCTGGTCCAAAATATTGTCATTCTCAGCTGATCTAAGTCTGACCATTGCTTTGCAATCTCCAAGGGTGTGTACCCATGTGCTTGTAACTTGCATCCCAAGCTATTTATTTCTTCTAAAAAAACAGGCATAGAAGGATTCAGCCTGGAGGCCCTAATCCCTTGGCCTCTAATCAGATTTCTAAAAATGTACCCTGGATGCATGCTGGATCTAAAAAGAAACGCATTTCTATGACAAGTTTTACGGTACACACCTGTATTAATGACATTACCAGGTAGCTTTTCAATATATAAATCCAAAAACACAATATGGTCAAAAGACCAAGTAAAAGTGAACTTCAAACAATCCAATAAGTTATTCATCATATCATAAAATGCAACTAAGCTATCAACAGGTCCCTTCCAAAGCAAAAACAGGTCATCGACAAAATGTCGACAGAACAATACATGTTCCTTGAAACCCTGGGTAGAAAACAAACTATTATTCTCCCAGTGTGCTAGAAACATATTGGCATAGCTATTGGCACAGGAAGTGCCCATAGCTACGCCATGTTTCTGTAAATACATGTTACCACTGAAGGTAAAAACATTGTTCTTAAGCACCATCTCTAAAAGGTAGCACATGAGGTCAACCTGTGCTAGAGTATATTCACTGTGTAGCAACAGGTAATCATGCACATACGGAATGCCTAGCCCATTGGGTATCATCGTAAATAACGGTTGAACATCAAATGTAGCGAAGATAATATTCCCAATATCAGAGATAGAAGAGGTACACTGATAAAGATCTAATAAAAATTGTTTCGAATCCCTCAAGACCACTGGATTCAAATTAATAACGGGTCTTAGGGTTTTCTCAACATATAATGAGAGTGGCTCAGTAACCCACCCGCCACCTGCCACAATCGGCCTCATTGGTGGATCAGTGGCATGCTTGTGCATCTTTGGAAGACCTTGAATAAGTGGAATAAGGGGATTGGTGACCTTTAAAAATGAAAAAAACATCTTCTGTAATTAGATGGGTAGAGAAGATGTCTGTTATACATCGACTAACCAGAGCCATCACCTTATGCACATCCTTCACTGTAATCCTCTCATAAAAGCTGCCATCACTTAACATAGAGCACATTGACTGCTCATAATGTGACCTATCCATCACCACTATCAGGCCTCCCTTGTCCGCAGGTCTAATCACTATGTGTTTATTATTCTGTAAAGCTCTCAGAGCTCCTCTCTCAGCATATGATACATTGTTCTTATACTGTATGTATTGTTCATTACATGTGTCATAAAAATTGAACACTTGATCTTCAGTAAATTTTAAATGGGCTTCAATTAAAGGGTGGTTATGAGGAACAAAACTGCTCAGTTTCCTAAGGCCTAAAGGGCCACTGACCCCTGCATCCATAGAACACGCTCCAGCAGCATCTTATTATTGATGGACATGGTACTGTTAAATCTTTGACTTCGGTCAATAGTAATAATGACTCTGTGACGCCTAACCAACGCTCGGTAGTGACTGAGTGCTCTACATCGAATAATTTGCAAGATAATTTGTATTTAATTGATAATAATGATTGTGCTACTGTTTCTAATGATGGTAATGCTGCTGTTATTGCCCTTAGTAGTAATAATAACAGTGAGGCTATACAGAGTGCAAATGTACACAGTAAATGTCAGCCTAAGGAATCGGGGCAGTACATGAATCTATGCAATTAGTCCAGCAGTCCGATGGAGGACCCATTGGTCATGTACCAAAGGGTGTTCCTTCAACTGGCGGTCTTTACCCCCGAGTTATTAATAATAATAATCACAGTGCAGACAAGCTTGATAATCAGGAGAGGGTTGTTAGACCTAAATGGCGTGGTTCTGTTTTGACTGATGTAGATTCTCTTAATGTTTTAAGGAGTGGAAATGTTGATGAACTCCCTTTTCCACTTCCAGTACGGTCAGAGAGAGGGGGAGGGCGCCCAAGATCAGCGAGCAGGGGATGCCAAAAACGCAAACTGTCCTGCAAAAAGAGTCAGTCCCAAACCCTCAAGAAAATGTGGGGGAGGGCTCCAACTCATTGATTTTAAATATTTCTAAGTATGAGCTTTCCTCAGATGAGAGACAGGTCCTTGTGAAAGGCCTGAGTTTTATTCCTACTCGTAGAAGTAAGCTCTCTGATACTATTTTAGATTTGAGAGTTTTTTGTAGAAGTTTGATGCTACGCATGATTTATGGAGATGCTGCTGGAGCGTGTTCTACGGATGCAGGGGTCAGTGGCCCTTCAGGCCTTAGGAAACTGAGCAGTCTTGTTCCTCATAACCACCCTTTAGTTGAAGCCTATTTAAAATTGACTGAAGATCAAGTGTTCAATTTTTATGACACACGTAATGAACAATACATACAGTATAGGAACAATTTATCATATGCTGAGAGAGGAGCTCTGAGAGCTTTACAGAATAATAAACACATAGTGATTAGACCTACGGACAAGGAAGGCCTGATAGTGGTGATGGATAGGTCACATTATGAGCAGTCAATGTGCTCTATGTTAAGTGATGGCAGCTTTTATGAGAGGATTACAGTGAAGGATGTGCATAAGGTGATGGCTCTGGTTAGTCGATGTATAACAGACATCTTCTCCACCCATCTAATTACAGAAGATGTTTTTTCATTTTTAAAGGTCACCAATCCCCTTATTCCACTTATTCAAGGTCTTCCAAAGATCCACAAGCATGCCACTGATCCACCAATGAGGCCCATTGTGGCAGGTGGCGGGTGGGTTACTGAGCCACTCTCATTATATGTTGAGTAAACCCTAAGACCAGTTATTAATTTGAATCCAGTGGTCTTGAGGGATTTGAAACAATTTTTATTAGATCTTTATCAGTGTACCTCTTCTATCTCTGATATTGGGAATATTACCTTCGTTACGTTTGATGTTCAATCGTTATTTACGATGATACCCAATGGGCTAGGCATTCAGTATGTGCATGATTACCTGTTGCTACACAGTGAATATACTCTAGCACAGGTTGACCTCATGTGCTACCTTTTAGAGATGGTGCTTGAGAACAATGTTTTTACCTTCAATGGTGACATGTACTTACAGAAACATGGCGTAGCTATGGGCACTTCCTGTGCCAATAGCTACACCAATATGTTTCTAGCACACTGGGAGAATAATAGTTTGTTTTCTACCCAGGGTTTCAAGGAACATGTATTGTTCTATCGACGTTTTGTCGACGACCTGTTTTTGCTTTGGAAGGGACCTGTTGATAGCTTAGTTGCATTTTATGATATGATGAATAACTTATTGGATTGTCTGAAGTTCACTTTTACTTGGTCTTTTGACCATATTGTGTTTTTGGATTTATATATTGAAAAGCTACCTGGTAATATCATTAATACAGGTGTGTACCGTAAAACTTGTCATAGAAATGCGTTTCTTTTTAGATCCAGCATGCACCCAGGGTACATTTTTAGAAATCTGATTAGAGGCCAAGGGATTAGGGCCTCCAGGCTGAATCCTTCTATGCCAGGTTGTTTAGAAGAAATAAATAGCTTGGGATGCAAGTTACAAGCACGTGGGTACACACCTTTGGAGATTGCAAAGCAATGGTCAGACTTAGATCAGCTGAGAATGACAAGAGCGTGTCCATATTTTGGATCAGAATCGGGTGTATGTGCCAGCCCTGTAAATAGATCTTCCACTCCAGGAGTTAAGGTCTCTTTGTTTTATACCAGCGATCATAAGGACATCACCCAGTTGTTCAGTCAGTTTTGGGCCATTTTGCAAGTAGATGATGGTCTACAGAAGATTGTAGGTGATAAACCTACTTTCTGGTTCAGGAATTGCAAGAATTTGAAAAGACTTCTATGTTATGAGAATAATTATAGTAGAGTACCTTCATGTATTGGCTCTACCACACCATGTGGTGGTTGTAGTCTCTGCTCATATATTAACACTGCTGATAGTTTCTTTCATCCTGATCTCTGTAAGGAGTTTGTCTTTTATGCCTCTGCAGATTGTATGACACCCCATGTGATTTAGTTGGCTGAGTGTACCATCTGCCACTCCTTCTATGTTGGTAAAACCAACAGGGTCTTACGAGACAGGATGAGGGAGCATATTCATCACATTAGGAAGGGTTCTATGCACAATGCCCTTTCTAAACATGTTTTAGAGGCTGGGAGTTCTCATACTTTTAACTTCAGGGTTGTTGAAATAATTAATCCTAGTATTAGAGGAGGTGATTTATGTACACACACTGAGCATAGAGAAGCCTGCTGGATTATTGTGCTCCGTGCTGATAGGGGCAGGGGGTTGAATGAAAGGACTTCTAACAAGCCTATTTTGAAGAAAAGGAGATTGCATAAATGAACAGGTTCATGTCATCTGTTGTTTATGTGTGTTCTTCCTTTTTATTTAATTGTTATTTTTATTTTTAAATATTTATATATGTATGTATTATGCTATGACTATATGTTTTTATTTTAGATCCATCCAATTTTGTAAATCAGGTCTTCTGTCTGATTAAGTGCATTGATTGAAGTGACTTTGTTATTGGCTGTTACTTAATTCATGGCAGTTTATATGGTGCTGTGTTAGTAGTTGCTTAATGGTCTGATGAAGCTGTATAGTGAAAGCGCTTACCTCTGGTCGACTACAATAAAGGAGTTTTTATGGTTCTGCACCCTGTTGGTTTTTTGGCGTTTATGAGTTTAACTGAGACTTTTTTGGACTTATTTCCTTTGGATTTTTGTGAGTTTATCACTGCCTAGTTCCCTCCGTTGATTGTTTTTTTATTATATTACAACATTAATATTCACTGCCTTTATTTTGGCTTATAAAATCCAATTTAAAGCATCAAACAGAATGAGTGCCACTAATGTAAAGATTAATTTATCCTAAATAGTTTGCCATTTACAGTTTTCTAGGACCACTTATGGTTTCAGAAATATGAATATTTGTCTGAACTGTAAGGTGCTGACTTCATTTTTTAAAGGCTCAAGCCACACCTGCTGGGAGTTAAAAGTACACACTGAAAAGAACTGTACTGGAGGGAATGAGTTAAAAATAGCATGAAACATGACCTCTCTGTTCCATCTGAATCACTTTTCAACCGAAGCCTACAGCCCGGTTTTGTGTCCAAGGAATGGAATATGGCTACAGTCATTCCTCTGCACATAGGAGGTCTAACCACTGATCTGGGTAACTAGAAGCCACAGGTCTGACTAGCCTCATATGCAAGGCCACGGAAAGAATCCTCATGGACATGATAAATGAGGAGACAGGTAACCTGGAAACATTGGACCCGTCACAGTTTGGCTTTGTTAAAGGAAGGTTATGCCTATTAAATCTGGTGGACTTTTTTGGGAGGGTCACCAAAGCATTGGATGAAGACCAGACTCTGTACACAGCTTACCTCAGCCTGGCCAAGGGTTTTGATAAGGATTTTGATACAAATTCCACTCAGGCATAGGTTCATAGGTGTGTACTAGGCTAAAGTGCCCTGGCATTGTGCCGCCCGATGTTAGTTTCCAGTGTCTCTATCAAGAAGAGCCACTGGGGTGATCCCCGAGGTGAACTTTCTAATTCCCATCCACTCATCAAGACTTCTTTTGAAGGAGGGCAGTGAGGTGCTCTGCTTGACATGTATGGGAAGTCTATTCCAGAGTATGGGCAGTCTCTGGGTTATGAACCTGTCCCTCCAGCATGATCTGTTGATTATGGCAATGAGGTTGAGGTCTCTGGAGAGTGTGGTGCGGAGGGATTGGGATTTCTTTAGATGTAGCATTTCTAACTGAGCTGGGTCAGAAATGGCTTTGTAAGCATTATAGACAATCTCATTAATTTGGGTATAAACTATTTTATCACCTGCTGGATAGACAACTGTCTCACTAATAGGAAGCAGGAGGCCAAAACAGGTGAGGCCACCTCCACCATGAGGCCAGTCACTAGCAGAGTCCCCCAGGGCTCAGTACTGGGCCTACTCCTTTTTGCATCTATTTCTCTGAAATTAAAGCAAATGCTAAAGGTTTACAGCTGACTAGGTTTGCAGAAGATTGCAAGCTGGGTTTTATCATATGCTCCCCTGCAGACACTAACATTCTTCAAGAAGGCCCATCTTTGACTAATAAATGGTGTTAAAAACATGTATAATTGTACCTGTTGAGAAGTCAGCCATCCCAGTTAATTACCATATTGATAATATGTCCCTAAGAGTTGACCCATGGCTCAGGGATCTGGGTACACATGTAGACGATAGCCTTTCATGTTGTGCAACTTATACATAACGGCATAGCATCTAGGTCCAAAGAGGTCATTATCCTATTGTATTCCTCCCTTATCAGACCAATCATAGAGTACAATGCTCCCTTTGGTATGTACCTGACCATGCATATGCAGCAACTAGAGCGACCTCAGAGGTTTCTTACAAACAAATCCAAGGTGCAACAAACTTGCCTTATGCAGAGCACCTTAAAGCCCTTTTTCTCCACTCACTCTCCTACAGATTGCTGAGGGGGTGATCTGTGCTTGCTTTCAAGGCATCCGCAAACCCCACACTTAAGAATATCCTGCATATTTGTAAGTTAAACAGTACTAGAAATACAAGGTCTAGGGATCTGAATTTTTTTCTGTGATTTAAACAGGACATGCAGGACAGACAGATATGTGTCCCAGAAACTATCCTTCCTATGGATCCACCCATGCTAGGCTGAGTTAGTCTATTAACCAGTTTAAGTGGAACGTAGACCAGTGGATGGGGAATAAGAAATTTACACCAGAACTACCACCCCTGTCTCTTATGGACGAAGGCAGCTTGTACATTTCCTGGCCTTCAATGTCCTGTTTGATATAGGACATCATTATTCTTTTGGGAAAACTCGGCTAGGCTTAGAAAGGCCCCCCCAGGGTCATTAGCCTAGTATCATTTCTCTCATCCATTAACAATTCCTTTTTTTTTTTTTTTTTTAATCAGAGCAACTCTAATGTGGATTTGTGAATCCCACTTATCCATGTGGCACCGGTAGGTTGTTTAAGCAATGTTCTTATAGCATTCTTACTGGGATTTGACTGCAACACAAGTGACATAATCATTTTACAGTACTTAACAGTGGTGCTTCTTTAATGGGTTTCTTTGAGTATTTCTAAACTTGTTCTCAAATCTACTGCCTGGCTAAATCTTAACAGCTTTCTTACAGGCTAAGTTTCTCAGGCATACTGCTAAAAATGTGAGGCGTCAAGAAATGTGTATATTCTAAGATGTAGCGATGTTAAGAGTGGAATTTTTATTAGACATGTAAAACTTAAATTTACATTTTAGTATGATACAGTTATGTACAGTACAATGGAATTGCCCTTTCATATAAAAAATTTATATTACCTTTTACTGGAAAGAAACTCTTCCAATGATCTAAGCACCTTGGTTTTAGAGAAAGAGAGAAAAATCTTTTTTTGATCTTAAACACTAACCTACTACTGAAGGACAACTGAATTTCTACTTGTCTGTCTGGAAAGCTGTTTAAATTTGGGAAACCTTTAATTGAAGAGAAAGTTGAATCAGGATTCCTGCATTTTACTCTATTTTGGAATATGGATTTAATAACTACTACGCAGAATAAACCTGGGAGCAGCAAATCACTTCTGCAGGGAATTCAGAGAAGAGAAAAGAAACATAACTTGATTTCAAAGACAGTAAACTTAAACTCTGATAATCTGCCTGTGTGTCAACTGAACTGAATATTTTAATGACTTACTGGTAGTCAATCTAAAGTACTGTATAGAAAGTGGTAGTAACTGAGCTGCAAGAAGCATTACTCTGTTGCCAACTATTTAAAATATTTTCATTAATTCATCTCACAGCAATCAACTACTGGTTTTGTAAACTTAATTTTCTTGGAGCTTTTTACCTAATTTTCTTTTATGTAAAGTGCTTTTGTTTAATTATAAATGTGACTTCCGTCTTATTACTAATTTATAAAGGAAACCTCACAGCATCACCACAATTGCTAGCATTTGCTTCTTTTGATGACAGACTTTGCTATAATTTAGTATAAGGGTTGGTTCACTGGCATAGACTGGACTGTTTAGTGGAAGTGTGTACTGTGAATGTGGGGGAATAGGGTGCTGCCAGAGGAGAGGTACCAGAAGGCCTTCTTGGGAAACAGTGATTGTGTGTGCCTGTGTCATTGTAAAACAGTTTTTCATAAAGCTCACCTGAGGATTCTTTAAAGGGCAATGCCAGAACCGTATAGCTTGCACTAGAAAGGTCTCGCTCCCATGTTTCAGTGTTTTGCGAGTCACAGACATATTCACTGCAATAAAAAAAAACCTCACTATTGTCAAATTTTCATGTCTCTGAATTGTGGTAGTTAACTGCTGTGGCTGCATTGTGTAGGCATTGGCATATCTCCACGCTGGCTCTGACACACACGTACACACACCGCAGTCCCCATACCTGTCCTATGTTTATGTGCCATAAAGGACAGAGTTTAGATTAGATTACATTTAGATTAGCCCCAAGTGGCTAGTTTTCCCTCTAACCTCATACTGCTGTTGGTGCTGAATTTACACAATTGTAATATCCCTGGTGGTTACTGCCTTCCCCATCCCTATCCTGCTGCTGGTACCATTGTGGCACAAACGTACTATTCCTGGTGGCTAGTGTTTCCCCCCATCCCCATACTGCTGTAGGTCCCATTATGGCATAAGTGTAGTATCACTAGTTCATAGGTTCATAAGTGTGTACTAGGCGAATGGCCCTGGAGCCTTTACAAGCTTAGCCCATAGAAGTGCACTGTCATCGTGTCGCCCAATGTTAGTTCCCAGTGTCTCTATCAACTACAGCCACTGGAGTGATCCCCAGGGTGAACTTTCTATTATCCATCCACTCATCAAGATTTCTCTTGATGAGGGACAGTGAGGTGCTCTGCTTGACGTGTATTAGAAGTCTGTTCCACAGCATGGGCAGTCTCTGGGTGAGGAACCTGCCCCTCCAGCATGTTCTGTTGATTGTGGTAATGAGGTTGAAGTCTTTGGAGCATGTGGTGCGGAGGGATTGGGATTTCTTTAGATGTAGCATTTCTAACAGAGCTGGGTCAGACATGGCTTTGTAAGTCAAGCAGAGATTGCCTCGAAGTAGGCAATATGAGACAGAGAATAGCTGGAGTCTTTTGAGTCTGTCCATGTAGGACATGTGTTTAATGCCTAGGATCCTCTTTGCGAGGTACTTCTGTGGCCTCTCCAGCTGTTGCAGGTGTCTAGTGAGGTACAGCCAAATGGGGCATTATACTCAATGACTGGTCTAATGAGGGAAGAGTAGAGAGAGACGATGACCTCTTTCTTCCTGGATACAAAATCCTTGGTAATGAGATGTGCCATATAGAAGGACTTTCGAAGCACAGCAGCAATGTGGTGGTCGAAGGAGAGGTTGCTGACAACCAGCATCCCAGATCTCTTATAACACCTTCAGTGTTCAGTGGACTCCCATCGATGTGGTCATTAGAGGGAACTGAGTTCGTACCAAAGGGGATGACGACGCATGTTTTGGCGTTAAGCTTAAGGGCATTGTTTTGACACCAGTCATTGGTCTCAGTGAGGCCTTTCTGTAGGATGTCTGCATCACTTGGGGAGTTAATAATGGCATCCAGCTTGCAGTCATCTGTGAACCTGGTCAGCCAGAGTCCCTTTGTGTTGGCCTGGACTTCTGAGAAGTAGATGCCGAACAGGAGAGGACCGAGCACCGATCCCTGTGGGACTCCACTCGTGACTGGTTGGCAGTCTGACTTGGAGTCCGCTACTTTCACACTGTGTGTTTTATCTGTGAGCCAATTTGCAACCCAACTAGTGACATAGGGGTTGATGCCTAGTTTGGTGAGTTTATCAATAATTCCCGAGTGAGGAATGGTATCAAAGGCCTTGGCCAGATCCAGGTAGGCTGTATAGTGCCTTACCTTCATCCACAGCCCTGGTGACTGACTCAAAGAAGTCAACCAGGTTGAACAAGCATGATCTCCCTTTCACAGAGCCAAATTGCATGGGGTCTAGAGTTTGGAGATTTCCTGTATCTTTGTTAATCAGGTCCATGATGATGCACTCCATAGCTTTACATACCAGACTCGTCAGTCTAATGGGGCAATAATTTCCAGGGTCTTTGGTCGCTCACCCTTTATGGAGAAGGATGACTGTAGCAGTGCGCCATTCGGTAGAGACAAAGCCTGAGGTGAGGCTGTAACTGAACAGGGCACACAGATGTGGTGCCAGTTCGCTTTGTAGTTCATGTAGAACACTGCCAGGGATATTATCGGGTCCCATGGAAGCTGCATTCTTGGCCTTGGACAATGCAGCTTTAACCTGTGCTGCAGTAATGCTAGGTGCCTGGCATTCTTCCGGTATTGTGATTGGTCCTTTAGGGGGGATAGAGGGGTAAAGTTGGCACTGAATCTGTTGGCCAGTATGTTGGCAATATCTGCTGGCTCAGTATAGGAGGTACCATCATGCCATAACTCAGAGCAAATCTGGGTATTGCTGTGGAGGTTCTTGATATAACTATAGAAGGCTTTGTGATTGTTTTTAGTCTCTGTTGCAATTCTGCCTTCATATCTGGCTTTGGAGGATTTGATGAGGGATCTCAACTTTTTGTTGAGGCTAATAAGGGAGTTTTTCCAGTCTTGGGGCTTCACCTTTTTCTGCAACAGTTTCTTCCTTCTGTTGTGGAGTTTATTAATGGCAGGGGACCACCAGATTGGCTTCCTTTTTTTTGAAGGAGAGAGTCTTGGTTCTGTTGGGTATGGTTAGTTGCATGCATTTATGTACATGTTTGTACAGTGCATTGGTGTATGATTCAGCAGTCATGCAGCTATTTTCCATTGGCATGGGTGCCATGAGGTTAGCTGTCTCTGTTTTTAGGAGCCCTAAGTCAGCTTTGGAGAGGTTTTTCAAGGTGGTTACCTCTGCAGGGGGTGTGGGTGAGATGTGGATTTCCATGGTGATTAGTTTATGGTCGGATCTGACCAGAGAGGGATTGACTATTGGTGTAGAGCAACGGTCGCCCATGTTAGTAATAACCAGGTCAAGGATGTTGCTTCCACTAGTGGGGGTCAGAATGAGCTGGTCCGGGGCACTGGAAGTGATGAATTTCAGGAAGCACTGGGCTAGTGTATTGGTGGTTGAGTAGTTTTCCCAGTTGATGGAGGGGTACTTCAAGCCTCCTAGTATGAGAGTGTTGGTTGGTCCTTGATAGATTCCAGGGTGCTTGGGAACGTGGAGTGAGAGTCTAGGAATATGGTTGAGGACCTATAGCAGGCTATGACCTGGATCGCCATCTTACCCAATGTTAGTTGTACCTGAAGTATCTCAGATGCGTTATGCTGGGCCACTAGTCTGGAGATGTGCATATCCTTTATGAATATGAAGACACCACCACCTTTTGAGCTTCAGTCCAGGTTTCGGGGCTGAAAGGTGTGGAATGAGTTATAGCCTAGTAGCGCAGGGGTGCTTTCTGCCACTTTAAACCAGGTCTCCATTACAGCACAAATGTCGATGTTCTCCATTTTGAGAAGTGCTTCGAGCGAGTGCATCTTGAGATTTAGACTTCTAGCATTGAGCAGCATGACCCTCAGATTTCATTTATTTATAGCTGTTACAGTGGTAATTTGTTCTTTGGAACACTGCCTAAAAAAGGCACTACAGGGGCGGCAGGAGCCTTAGCCAGTACCCAGAAACCCAGGGGTGACAGATGCATGCCAGCTTTGGCAAAGCATATAAGTCTGTCAATCATGTCATCCCAAGCATACACATACTGGATCCTCTTAGAATGACACCAGAAACTTAGCCAATTCTTGAAGTCAATCATTTTTTGTTTGTACTGCTGTATCATTCTGGGTGATGGTAGGATACTGCTCAGGGCTAGGGTCATTCCTGTCTGGGCCACATAATCAAAGAGCTCCACCGTGTTTCTTTTCATGTAGTCCAGGGAGGTACGTCTCAGGTCATTCACACCCATATGGACAATGACAGAGTCATACTTGTAGTTGTGGAGTGACCTGAGTGCATGTGTTGTGTGTCGGATTTTGGTATCTGATAGACAGCTGACTGTGACCTTCTCCTGATTCAAACTAATGAGTGGGACATCTGTGTGCCTCACTACTGAGTCACCTGTGATTAGTACATTGGGGCAAGGAGTTTAGCCTTAGTGGCTTAGGTTGAGGGGCACACTGTGGAGGTGAGCTATGTGTCCTATGGTTTGTGCTGTGTTGTAGTGTTCAAGTGCATTTCTGTCTTGGAGGTCTATGCTGTTTGGTTAAATTTCTATTGAGAGCCTCTGCGAAGGTGGGTGTGTGGTTTGTGTTTTTATGTGACAGCTGTGATGATGGGTGCCTTGGAGGGCTATGTGTTCCATGTGGTGTGGTGCAGGTGTTGACCTTCTCCTCTTGACCAGCTAGTCTGGTCTTGGCTGGAGAGTGCATAGCTTCCAATTTGGTGATGTAAGCGCATCTCTCACAAGTCTGAGTGCTGGGAGGTAAGAGGAGAGGGTTGTCTGTGTATATGAGGCAGTTGATACACTGCCTCAGAATACCCAAGCGCACAAGGTTAATAGGAAAAAGGACAGGGAACTGCCCTTTAATCATGCCAGGAGGGGTGGTTGTAACTACTAAGTACTGGAGCTATTTCCATGATGAACAAGTAGCGCTGATGGCACTTAGGTGTGCTACAATAATTGTTACAAAAGCCTGCTGAAGTGCAAAGCGATTAAGCTATTTGAAGTGGGAGAGAGAGAGAGAGAGAGAGAGAGAGAGAGAGAACTACCAAGATCGAAAGTAAAAAGTGAAGAGCAGACTTTCTGGCACCAGTAACAGTTTACCTTAGCTCGGTGCCACTGTGTGGAGCTTAAACAAGCACAAACCTGCGCTTTTAAACCAGAAAGTTGAAAGGGATGGAAAAACTCCCCAAACGGCCAATAAACTACAATTTCTGGGCCAGAAACCACTCCTCTTGTGGTAGACAGGCTACCTAGTGCTTACCACTCCCACTGATAAGCTACAAGGCTTCCCTCCAATACAGAAAGGCTTGGGGGGGGCTCAGAAGCTTACAAACAGTCCTGGATACATCAAATCTGTATCTGGACTACACTAGTTATGGGAAAGGCTGAAAACAACCTTAGAACTATTTTCGTTTTTTTTTTTTTGCAGAAAAGCAGCTTAAACAGCAGTAAAACAATTCAAATGTAGTGCAAGCTAGCACACTTGAGTGTGTAGCAGTATTAAAGCAAATACAGTTTAAATAAATGCAATTAAATTAAAAAACAGCTAAAACAAGTGCAGAAAGCAGTAAATTAGGAAAAAATCAAACTGGAGGCACTTAAGAGTATCAGAAAACAATGCCAGCAAATATATAAATAATTCAGTCAAGCAAAAATGAAGACAGTGCAGACCTCTGTTCATTAAAAAGTGCCAAAAAATACTTATCAGCTATATATTTCCAGATTGTTTGAGCAGCACACAGTCAGAACACAAGGAGATTCTAGAAATGGTATGCAGGACTTTATGGAGAGAAGATTTTGTTAAGGGTTTGTCCACAAGAGTGTAGACCACAAGAACCTTCTTAAATGTTAAGTAACTCGCCTGCACCACAAGTGCTACAACAAAAGCTTAAAATGCTTAGAATACCATATAAATTTAATTAGGCTTGTAACAAGCAGTATTAAATACAGAAGAATAAAAGCAATTGAACACTTAAGAGCACACAGCAAATATAAGGTAATAAAGTATGAAGAACACAATTACAGTAAAAGCAGATAAATAAAGTGTACATTTTTTTAAAGTAGCTACAGTTTCCGCACATCCCTGATCCCAGGACTGTTATAACTGCCGTTATAACACAGCAGTAGTATCCCTGGTATCTAGTGGCTCCCCCACCTCCCAGTCCCCATACTACTTTTAACTTTTTTTATGTTTTACTTTTAATCATGGTAGAGGAGCATGCTCACTTCAGTGATGTGGTGGAGACTATGCTGATCCACACATCTGAACAATTTTTAGAATCATTCTGTGTGCATGTTCTGGGGGAGAGAGAGAGCACATAGCTTACTAGCATATCTCCCCCACCCCAAATGCCTCATAAGCATTCAGTCCAGCCTCACAGCCAGCCCTACTTAGTAAGGCACATCTTTGTGCTAGAGCAATGTGCCACAACATGGTAGGGTTATTCCTGAATTCAAAAAGGTTACCTCAACAAGCACATGTCACAGTAACCTTTATGAATTCCTACCTTAGTTATTATTGTTAAGACTGTACAAGAAGTCACTGGGTTAAGACTACGAGTAAAATCTTGGGGAGCTAGTGATTATAACTCTGTTCTGTAGCTGTACACTGAAAAGCTTATTTGGGTAAGGCATGTGTTAATCGTATACATAGGCAGTAAGGGGCATTTGTTCTAGGCTCTTAAGGCTGATTATCCCTCACATACTTACTTTGTGGCAGTTGTGCATATTGAAATATTGAAAGACTGCAGCCTACAACCATCACAATCACATTTAAATAGCTGTCAGCAGTGTGGCATTTAAGGTCCATACCACTGTACATGATGTACAATATTCCTAGAAACTTCTATAATGCTTGCTTTTTTCTGGCTTTGGCATTTTCAAAAATGCTCTGATACTTCATGTAGCAAACGTCTATCAGAAACACTATGACCTATGCATTTCAGACATAGTCTTAAGTTGCTCTAATTTAGCTGCCTTAATCACTTCAGCAACTGCATCAATCCCTTTCTCATGCTCTTCTTGTGTCAAACCCACAATAATGGATTATGTTTACAACACATTCTAACCCTTAAAATGTGTGTATAACAGTTCATTGTTATATTTCATCAGCACCAGAATAGCTCCAAACAGAAGTTTAAGGAAATCATTCCTTCTTGAAGGCATACTAAATGTATGCAATTTGCAGCCTTCTTTGTGCAGTCATATTTGACTGAATGCCGGATATACATTAGAAAGTACAGTTGTGTACCTACCATAAATGTAGATGTTCGAGTGTATTCACTGTTGCAGTCAATACACTTGGGTTATCCTGCTGGCAGGCAACCCGCAGTCAGCCCGAGTTCCAAAGTCTTGGTCTGGCGTCGGTTACTGTCGCCTCTTCCCTGACATCAGTGCGCCAGGGGTATAAAAGATGCAACCGACGCCATTTTCTTCAGTTTTTCTTGCCCCAGATGTCAGGTGCCCCCAGATATGAAGGTTGAAAAGATAAAAATATGTCAAACAACCATGCATATATTACTATAAATATTTCCTTCATCTACAAGCAAATACACCACATAGGTTATATAGAGTTGAGAAGTACAGAGTAGTCCTAAGCAAAGAGGGGGATGGTGGGTAACCTGGACTGCAACAGTGAATACACTCGAACATCTACATTTATGGTAGGTACACAACTGTACTATATTCATTGTGTTTCATTGTTGCAGTCATTACACTTGGGCAGAATCCCAAAGCTGAAGTTGGGTGGCTGGGTCTTGATTGTATTTGGCAAGGCTAACAAGCCCTGCAGAACTGCAGTGGCAAATCCTGCTCTGGATTTGGAGTAGAGAGGTAGGTGGCAGTGCTTGGTAAAAGTGTGCACTGAGCTCCAGGTTGCAGCTTCTAATATGTCTTTGGTTGGTACTCCTCTGAGGAAAGCCGCTGAAGTGGCTGCTGCTCTGGTAGAATGAGGCCTAATGCCCTTAGGCACAGATTTGCCATGTTGTGCATAACAGAAGCGGATGCAGTGTCCCATCCATTTGGAGATTGTCTGCTTTGTAATAGGTTTTCCTTGTGATCCTGCAGCATATGCTACAAACAGTTGCTCAGTTTTTCTGAAAGCTTTTGTTTTGTTCAAGTAAAATCGTAGCTGCCTGTGTATATCCAAAGCGTGCAGACGTCTTTCCCCTTTATTCTGGGGATTTGGATAGAAAGTAGGCAAATGGCCACATTGGAGACCACTTTTGGCATGAATGTTGGGTTCATCCTTAGAGAAACCCTGTCTTGCTGAAAAATGAGGAAAGGTTCCACAGCCATCAATGCCTGTAACTCTGAGACTCTTCTTGCTGAAGTTATTGCTAGGAGCAGAGCAGTTTTCCACGACAAGAATTTTAGATCAGCTGTGCTGGCTGGTTCAAATGGAGGCAGTGCTAGTTTTTCTAAAATGAAATTGAGGTCCCAAGTAGGTACTGGTGCTCTCCTAGGGGGTCTTATATTCTTTGCCCCTCTGAGGTACTGTCTTAGTAGAGGATGTGAAAAAATAGGAGGATCTGTATTGTAATGAGCTGAAATGGCAGAGGCATGGATTTTAATAGATGAAAAAGATAGGCCTTTGTCCAACATCTCAGTCAGGTATTGCAAAATCTGAGGTATATTAGGGACCAGTGGGTCGAGCCCTTGTGCCTGGTTCCAAGCACAGAATCTCTTCCATTTTTCTGCATAAGATTTCCTAGTGCTGGGTCTCCTGGCTTCCAAAATTACATCCATAACAGCTTTAGAGAGAGGTGCAGTCTGAGTGGCTACATTATCTGCCATGCTGCCAGGTTTAAGGTTCTGAGTTGACTGTGCAGAATCTGATTGTTATGCTGTGTCAGAAGATGAGGGATTTGAGTTAGAGGCCAAGGTGGGCCTTGGGACAAAGTCTTTAGGATTGGGTACCAGTGCTGGCGTGGCAGTCTGGTGCAATCAGGATCATTTTTGGCCTCTCTTGTCTGACTTTTAGAAGCACCTTGGTGAGAAGAGGCATCGGAGGGAAGGCATAGACTGTCAGGTTTTTCCAGCTGAATGATAGAGCATCCACTTTCCATGCTTGAGAGTGACAAGTCCTTGTGCAAAATTTCTGTATTTGGCAATTTTGAGGAGAGGCAAAAAGATCTATGTCTGGGCATCCATAAGAGCAGCAATCTGTTTTTGTGCCTCTGCCCATTGGTTTTGTGGCAGGTTTGGCATACCTTTTGGTTTTGGAAGCATGTGGAAGTGGAACCTGTACCCCTGAGAAACTATATTCAATACCCATTGGTCTTGGGTGATCATGTGCCAATTGTTTGAGAAAAGTGCTAGCTTTCCCCCTAGGGGTGCTGTCAACTGGTAAGAGCTTGGCACCTGCAGAGGGAAGTCATTGTGACTGTTTCCTATAAGGTTGTGATTTGTCTTCTCCTCCTTTGGGGGCGGAAGGACCCCATTGTCTAGGTCTGTAGGAGTCTTGGGGCTGAGATCTGCCTCTAAGGCATCTGTATCTGCCTCTTTGTGGCCTGTCTGACACTGGAAAGGACCAATTTTTTGAAGGCCAGTTTCTGCTAAATCTAGGTGGTTGAACCTGTAAGAAATCTTTCACAGTTTGCATTGACTTTGCTTTATCCTCCATTTTCTTTAACACCTCTTCTGCCTTAACACCAAACAAAGTATCATACTGTAGTGGAGCATCCAATAATTTTACTTTAACATGGTCAGGTAAACTTTGTTCTTTCAACCAACCAAGCATATCTTTGAATAACTGAGCCTGTAACTGCGGCTCTACAAGAAGCCTCTAATGAATCAAAACCACATTGCAGAGTATGCTTTCCCACTTGTTCAACTGCATGCAATAAATCCTGCATTTCTTTACTGTCAGGACTTTCTATATTTGTGACCATTTTCTGCTTTAACAATGACATGAGATACTGTTGATATTTAAGCATGTGAAACTGACAGTTTAAAGCTTTTACAGCTAAAGTAGCAGAAGTGTAAACTTTTTTCCCCCATCTGTCCAGAGCTCTGGAATCCCTATCTGAGGGGACAGGATTTTTGGCAGTGGAAGCTTTAACCCCTTTAGGACCCTGAGAAATTGTTTCTGGGTCTGCAGCAGGGTTTTTGTAAAGAAATTTATGAGAGTCAGGGACCCTGTAGTACCTGTCTGGCTTTACTGGTGCAGGGGGTAAAGAATCTGGAGACAGACTGGATTCAGAAAAAAACATCATCTACAATATCAAGCACAGGGGGGACCAGGAAGGGGCCTGTGCTGAGAAAATAAAAGGAAATCTCTGAGCCTTTTCTTGGATTCTGAGTAATCCTGGCTCTCCCAATGCAAATGCTCCCTCATGGTGTGCAGGGTTTCCCCAAAAGAGTAATCCTCAGGCGGTGAGGCTGAAGGGATGGACTCTTCAGCATCAGAGTCCTCATAGGGAGGGAGAGAAAAGCCCTGGTCAGAAGAAGAATCAGAGGAAATGGAAACCTGATCAGAGGAATCATAACCAGTGTCTTGCCTAGGCCTTTTGTCAGGAGGGAGCTGGGAGCCCCTGATTAAAGTAATAAGGTCTTCAGCCATTTTAAGCATAGGTTCATAGGTTCATACTAGGCTATCTGCCCTAGGGCATTTATAAGCCTAGCCAGAGTGTGTTTGGCTTTCGCCACCCATTTTAAATTAATTTTGCTATGCCCTTTTTCGAGCTTAGTATACTGTGCCTCTGTCTAACAGTGACACAGAAGTGATACCCGGGGTAAACCTACGATCTCCCATCCACTCATCAAGATTACTCTTGAAGAGAGTCAATGAGGGACTCTGCCTAACCTGGACTGGGATTTTATTCCAGAGTGAAGGGAGCCTCTGGGTTATGAATCTGTCCCTCCAGCATGTCCTATTTATTTCAGTGCTGAGGTTCAAGTCTCGAGCGTAGCTCGATGGGATTTGGATTTTCTGAGGTGCAGCATGTCCATTAATTCCGGGTTGGACATGGCTTTATACGTCAGGCACAGATCGCCTCTGAGCAGGCGGTATGCCACTCAGTAGAGCTGGAATTTCTTTAACCGGGCAGCATATGGCATCTGTTTGAGCCCTTTGATCCTCTTGGTGAGGTACTTTTGGGGTCTTTCCAGTTGCTGCAGGTGTCTGGTAAGGTACATCCCAAAAGGGGCATTGTACTCAATTATGGGCCTGATGAGGGATGAGTAAAGAGGCACGATGACCTCCCTTGATCTAGATGTGAATCCCTTCATGATTAGGTGGGCTATATAAAATGTTTTTCTAACCACTTTGGCCACGTGGTTGTCAAATGAGAGACTGCTATCAACTTGGGTCCCCAGGTCCCTAATTACTTCTTCTGTACTTAATGGATAACCTATGTGATAATTTGTGGGCATTTTGTTTTTGCCAAAGGGGATGACTATACACTTTTTGGCGTTTAGCTTGAGGCCATGGCTCTGGCACCAGTTGTCTGTTTCTATGAGGCCATTTTGGAGGATGCTTGTGTCGGCTGGAGAGTCTATTATGGCACCCAGTTTGCAGTCATCTGCGAACTTGGTCAGCCACAGTCCTTCCGTGTTGGCCTGTACCTCCGAGAAATATATACCGAACAAGAGAGGTCCCAGGACTGAGCCTTGTGGGACGCCACTTGTAACTGGTTTGGAGTCTGACAAGGCTCCAGCAATTCTAACCATGTGGGTTCTGTCCTTGAGCCAGTTTGCAACCCATCTAGTGACATAGGGGTTTATATTTAAGCTGGTGAGCTTATCTATAATGCCTGAGTGGGGTATTGTATCGAAGGCTTTTGCGAGGTCCAGGTAGGCTGTGTGGACCACCTTCCCCTCTTCAATGGCCTTGGTGACTGTTTCAAAGAAATCGACCAGGTTGAAGAGGCAGGATCTGCCCTTAACAAAGCCGAACTGGGTAGGATCTAGTGTCTGTAGGTCCCCAATATCTTTATTTATGAGGTCCATGATGATCCTTTCCATAGCTTTGCAGACCAAGCTAGTCAGGTCTTAGTTTCCAGGATCCGTTGAGGCACCACCTTTGTGGAGAGGGACCACTGTTGCTGTAAGCCACTGTTTGGGTAAAGGCTGAGATTGAACAGTAGTTTTAGGTTTGGGTTTAGCTCTTCTTGGAGTTCTTGTAGGACGAAGCCCGGGACACCGTCTAGTCCCATTGATGCTGTGTTTTTTGCTTTGGAGAGGGCGGCTCTTACCTGAGCATCTGAGATGTCAGGGGGGCAGCACTCTGCTGGGATAGATATTTGCCCTTTTGGTGGGGGGAGAAGTTTGCACTGAACCTGCCAGCTAGGATGTTGGCAATGTCTGTGGGTTCGGTGTATTTTTTGTCATTTTGGACTAATTCTGAGCATATCTGGGAATTCCCACCCAGTTTCCTAACATAACTAAAGAAAGCCTTGTGATTATCCTTAGTGTCCTGTGCAATATTTCTCTCGAAGCTGGCCTTAGACGATTTTATGAGTGCCCGTAGTTTTTTGCTAATACTGATCAGAGATGCCTTCCCTTTTTGGGATTTTGCTCTATCATGTAGTAGCTTCCTCCTTCTATTGTATAGTTTGTTTATGGCTGGGATCCACCAGACAGGACGTCTGCCTTTGGAAGACTGGGTCTTGGTTTTATTTGGGATTGCATGATCCATGCATTCCTGAAGGTGTTCATAGAATGCGTTTATAAAGGATTCTGCGGTCTGGGCCATATTTTCCACAGGCCCAGGGGCTTTGAAGGATTCCACCTCGGTTTTGAGGAGTGTGAAATTTGCTTTAGAGAAGTTTTTCACTATGGTTTTCTGGGCAGGGGGTGGGGTCGGGATGTGAATATCCAGTGAGATTAGTTTATGGTTTGATCTTACCAGTGAGGGATACACCTCTGGTCTGGAGCATAGAGTCCCCATGTTGGTGATGATTAGGTCCAGTATGTTTTCCCCTCTTGTGGGAGTGGTAACAAGTTGTTCCATAGCATTTGAGTTTATAAATTCTAGGAACCTTTGGGCTAGGGTGTTGGAGCTAGAGTAATGCTCCCAGTCTATGTTTGGGTAGTTGAAGTCACCCAATATAATGGTGTTTGGAGAGACCTTCATATTTTCCAGTGTTCTCAGGAAGGCCAAGTGGGGCTCCTGGGTTTGGGAGGGTGGTCTGTAGCAGGCTATAAACTGGAAGGCAGTTTTACCCACTGTTAGTTGCACATGGATAATCTCTGATGCTTCGTGCTGTGCCACCAACCTGGAGGTGTGGGTATCTTTGATGAATATTGATACTCCCCCTCCTTTTGTGGTTCGGTCCAAGTTTTGGGGCCGAAAAGCATGGTATGAGGTATAACCTGGTAGTGATGGGGTGCTCTTGGGAGCCTTGAACCAGGTTTCTGTTACTGCACAGATATTGATGTTCTCCATGCTAAGGAGAGTTTCGAGTGCATCTTGAGGTTTAGACTTCTGGCATTGAGTAGCATTACTCTTAGTTTCTTATCCCTTGTGATACCTATGGAGGTGGGTTTGTCTTTTGAGCCTTGCCTAAAAAAGGCACTATGGGGGTAGCAAGAGCCTTTGCCAATATCCAAAAGCCCAGGGGTGACAGGTGCAAGCTGTCCCTAGCGAAGCATCGTGGCTTGTCGAGCATGTCATCCCAGGCTGACAGGCATTGGATCACCTTTGAATGACACCAATACTTAAGCCAATTGTTGAAATAGATCATCTTGTCTTCATATTGTGGCATCATTCTTGGTGAGGGTAAGATGCTACTCAAGAGAGCTCCTCTATGTCTCTTTTCATGTAGTCCAGGGAGGTACGTCTCAGGTCATTCACACCAGCATGGACAATGACTGAGTCATATTTTTACTTGCCTTGGAGTGACCTGAGTGCTTGTGTTATGTGGCGGATCCTAGCGTCCGACAGGCAGCTCACCGTGGCCTTCTCCTTGTTCAGCCTGGTGAGCGGGACGTCAGTGTGCCTGACGATAGAGTCACCTATTACAAGTGTATCAGGTGTGTTCATTAGCCTTAAGTGCTGTGACGGTTCGGTACACTGGCTTTGTGAGCTATGTGTTGCACGTGTTTTGTTTTGGGGTAGCGGTTGCTTGGGTGTCTGCTTTGGAGGTCTCTGCTGCTTAGGCAGATTTTTATTTAGAGCCTCTGAGTATGTTTTTGTGTGTTTATGTGTTTGGTTTGCTGTTGTGGTAGGTATATGTGAGACTGGAATAGTAGTGAGTGTGGTTTCCCTTCTCCTCCTGACTGGTTACACCAATACTGAGTTGAGAGAGCTTAGCCTCCAGTTTGGCTATATGGTTGCATCTCTCACATGTGTTGGAATTTGTTGGGAGGAGGAGTGGGTTGTCTGTGTACATGAGGCAGTTGTAACATTGCCTCAAGATTCCCAGATTCACCAGCTGGACCAGAGAAGAGATTGACAACTGACCTTTGGACATGCTAGAATAGTATTGGGAATTCCTTTATAATTTAAAAAAAGGGCCAATGGGGAACAAGGTACTCAAGGGGAGTTTGTGAGGGTGTAGTGCTTTTAATTTTTTTAGTGCTGACTTATATAATTGCTTTAGTGAGCAAGTGCCAGGTAACTTAAATGCAATGTGTTACAGGTAACTTAAATGCAAAAATGACAAACAGTAACTTTCTTTCAAGTGAAACAAGGAAATAAGTACAGTAAGCAATGCAGATATCACTAGGGATCCACAGAAGTGCTGAAAAGCCGTGTTTTAGGTGGAATTAGTGTTTCAGGGAAATAACAAGCATACAAACAAAGCTAGATTCAGCAGGCCTGGATCTAGTCTATGCTACAGCAAACAAGGTGTACCAATTTCAGTAAGAAACAGTTCAAATATGCAGGCACTATAAGCCTTTAACCAGAAATTCCCAGCTCAGAAGGGCAGAGTCCAGCCTCTCCTCCCACAAGAGTGCAGACCACGAACCTTCTTAATGTAAAATAACTGGCCTGAAGCCCAAGTGCTTAAACCAGAACTAATACACTTTTAGAATAACAGATACTGAGCCCTCAATCAGCAGCATCTGTTTCTTTTGCATGGATGACTGTTCTGGAGAATGCTGCACTTGTTTCCTTGTCTTTAATGGTGTTTTTGACTTTGCCTTTGCTGCTGTAGTAGCTTTAATTGTAAGCTGTGAAGGTCTGAAAACACCCTCAGGAGCCGGTGCTTGCTCAGCGGCTCTGGACCCATCTGAGGGTATAGTTTCCGTAGGCCCAATACCTTGAGTTTCCACAGGCCTCGGTGTCTCCACGTGGTTTGCGACTGGCCTAGAAGAGGCTTTGTCATCGATTTTGGACCTCGGATGCCTGTCTTTTTCTTTGTCTTTGCATTTTTTATACATTCCGGTCGTCGGTTGTTCCGAAGGCATTATGTAATTAAATCTTCGCCCAAAATAATGTAAAGCAAAATCAAACCGACGTTTAATAGTGTGTTTATTGAATCTAACACAAAACTGACAACTAGTAACGTCGTGGTCAGGGCCTAGGCAAGGAATGCAGTAAGAGTGAAAGTCCTTATGAGGTATTTGCTTCCCAAAAGAAATACAATTATTAACTTTTACTGACATCGGTCTGGAGCAAGAAAAAGTTTCCCCAACGGGGTACTTAGCTTTATTGAAGACTTCGGTTCTGAAATTCAATTTTGAAAATCTCAGGAGTCGGCCGACCGGCACTTGTGAACTGCTTTTGCTTCGGGCATCGCGCGGCAAGAAAGACTGAAGAAAATGGTGTCGGTTGCATCTTTTATATCCCTGGCGCACTGACGTCAGGGAAGAGGCGACAGTAACCGATGCCGGACCAAGACTTTGGAACTCGGGCCAACTGCAGGTCGCCTGCCAGCAGGATAACCCAAGTGTAATGACTGCAACAGTGAAACACAATGAACATCTAAAATATCTTAGCATGTTTCAATATTAAAACCACTTCCTGAAATGTAGGCAATGGATAAAGTTTCTTTTAATGACAGTATTCAGATCTTGCAGAGTCATTCAAATGAAAATTCCATGCACTTCAGAACAGCAACCATACCAGTCACCTATACTGCAAGTGGTAACAGCTTCTTAGAGACAACTAACCCTTCCATTTCACCTTCTTTTCTTCTCTTTGTATTCCCAATCCCTTAAAAGTATGTTCCGACAAAATATAACACTGTGCCTTAAATTTAGTTTAAATTCAACATTCTATTGACTAACTTTGGTCTCCACATCCACTCAGTCACCATCTTTCTTCACAGTACAGAAGCTGTTGTCACCACATTCATCCCTGATCCTGAATCTACAGGATTTGAACCACAAGGCCACCTTTGTGAAAGTTTTCAAGGAGAATATTCTCATTGTGCAATAGCTTGTGGTCACTACATCCATCCCTGACCCCGGAACTGCAGAAGCTCTGCCACAAGGCTCATCTCAACAAAAGTTTTCACTGAGAATATTGTCATTGTGCAAAGTAAATAACTCTAGCATGAAGAACCTAGTCAAACATGTGCCTGCCCCATGCTGGAATGTGGCTGTGATATTCCCCTCCAAAGGGGTAGTTCTTGCACTATTATACTGAATATGCCAGTCATTTAGTCTTCTTAGCTTCCTGGTTTCTGCATTCAGTAATGACAGAAAACTTGTTCTACTTTGTGCTTCCTTGTTAATTGCTCTGTATTGCCTATAAATTAATTAATCTCAATAAAAACTGACCTGAGTGTGGGAAGCCCACTACATTTGGTTGACTTTGTTCCCATACCCTACCCCAAATTCCAAACCACCCCTTTTACTCTACTATTATACTTCCCACTGTGACTCCCCTGCACTGACCCAGTAATCAAGGATCCTCAATCCTCACCACTGGAAGCACAGCGGAACGTACACACTCGGAGGATGACAAGTGCACACACAGTAAAGTGCAATTTCCCTTAAGAGCACACAGAGACCACAGTCAGTCTTGGGCCTGGTTTCTCCATCTTTCTCCAGATCCCCAATAAGACACCCCACTGGCACGGCTATGGGGTTGCCATCTCAGCTGAGTGGCCATGACAAAACCTCCAGCACTGTCTCGGTCCAACCAATGCTTCATGTCCCTGCCAAAGTCACTGACACACACACACACACACACACATACATATCTGGGGAAGGCTGAGACAGGTTTACTAGCTATGCCCCCTTCTGCCCAGACTATAAGGTAGTTCAACTGCCATCAGCCACTCTTTATTAGCTACTTCAAGGTCCTTAGCAAATGGTGGCCAAATGTCATGACCAGAAACCTGGTGTAATGATGTCCTGTTACAAGGACGCCAACCAAAGTGCATCGCTGAATGCCTGACAGCCTCTTAAGGTGGAATAACAATCCCCCTTCAAGTCTTCCACTCAAAATCAGGTTTAGCAGCCATTTCTCTTTCCATTTGTAACTATAAGGGCTCCGCAAAGCTTCTACATGGTTTTGGGGAGCGTTTTGCCCTATATACTGTACTGTTTGACTGCTTGCTTTGTACTGTGTCATTTGCCCTTTGCTTAGGTTAATTACCGGCTTAGCAGTTGTAAGCTGCTTTTTAGGATGAGTGGGTCTCTCTTTATGTTGTCGCCAGCTGCATTACTTTAGTCTGAGTATACAGGGCTCGAATGTTGCACTTTGCTGGCCTAGTCTGCCCTCCAGATGTCCTATTAAAAGGACGCCAATTAACACATATCGTTGACGGCCTTTATTTCTCTTTCATGGTGGATCAATGGTCCTACTAGAGCCTTTAGCTTAATTACTGGCTTAACAGCTATTTTTCTTTTCCGTTTCTCTCTATAAGAGCACCACATGGCTTTTATATTGTCCTGAAAACTGTTTTGAAAACTGTTCAGCACAAGTTATTGCACAGCATGAACATATCGTAGTTTACTGTGTTAGTCTGTTGAGCACTATATATTGCACTGTTTAGAGATTTTATAGTATTACTTTATCATTTACCCCTTGCTTTCTGCTGCTTATATTTGGCTCTACTGCTGTATAACCCTGTCCTCTCAAATGGACTAGGGTCACTGATAGCATGCTGAACTGCTGAATGAATGTTTTGTTCTATTTAATGGAGCCTATATTGCCTAACTTGTATTGTTCATAGCATAATGTCTGCTGCTTTCCATTGTTAATCCCCTAAACCTAATCTTCCTCTACATACTTGCTCTAGCCTCATCTAACCATAGCCTCTCTCTACTACTGTGCTTTGTTACACCCTCCCTTCTTCTCTAAACGTCCCTTACCTTCTACCTTTCCACTCTACATCTGCAATATTAACTAACAAAGTGTTGTCTCCCTCTCCTCTACAGTAATCCATCCCAGGTGCTCCCTCCCTGCTTTAAAAGCAAAAGGAATACCTCTGGCCATCACCTGAAGACACCCTGAATTGGCCAGCTTGCCTGATACTTAGAAAAATACTACTGAGAAGACCCCCCCAACAAGATTGTGTAACTGTATGTTGCTTAACACTAATTAGATGTAGACTCGATATACTATCTACAGAGTTAATCTGCCCTCCCGTGTGTGCATTCTAGCAGCCTACTGCAGAACATTTGCCCCCTCCTGTTATCACTAACCTAGAATATATTTAAACCTAAGACTGGTCCAACTATCCCTGCTGTTTGCTATCTCCTTCTACCATTAGGTGGCAGCATCTACCAATATAAATCCTAGATATTCTTTATTATCCCAACAAGTTTTATTTTTTCACAAACAGTTGCTTATGCGTTAATATCCTTAGACTGTAAATATCTCCCCCCCCCCCTTGCTAAACCACCCTCTGTAAAGGCAGCCTTCATTTTCTGGCTGGAAATATTTAGCTCATACCTTCCAACTACAGCCTTTAAACTGCTCTTTGCTGACACTTTTTCCTGCCATACTCACCTCTAGTGTTCTTTCCCGCTCCGTTCGCCCTACAGGCTGACTCCGCTCTCCTACCCTGCCCCCAATTCTCACCCGCCCCAGTACTCCTAGCTTTATTCCTATCTTACCCCACCCTCTCAGCCTAATTACCCAATACCAGCTCCCCCCTCATTACTCCTCCCACCTATAGCCATCCTTCTTAAACTCTGTAATCTGTACTCCACCCAATAATTATAGTCTCCCCCCTTTCCTTAAATCTCTAGAATACCTCCATCACCATTTAAACCCTTTCTTCTTCATAGCCTTCTCTGTTTTCCTAACCACTCATACTACTCTCTCTTTGCTCCAACATGCTCTCAAGTTATCACACCCTCCAGTCCCACAGCCTCCTCTTTCTGTTCCTACTTCCCTTATACTATGCTACCTCATATTCCACCTATGCTTGTCCAATACCACCTACAAAGACCACTACCATACAAACCCACCTTCCCCCTCACTCTTACTCCCATTTCTACTCTATCTCCTCTTCTCTCATTCAGCCCAACCCTCTGCACCTATTTCACCCTAAACTCTTCTCCTCTAAAGTCAAGATACTGTCACCTGCTCCAATCTACAAAAATTCATGCTTGGCAGACCAATATGGCTAAAGTACATCTCATTCAACAACCTAGTCCACGCTGGTGATATCCATCCTAACCCTGGTCCTACATCCTTTATTAACAACACTCATCCCTTACCCTCTTCCTCCTATCTCAACACCCTAAAGATTTTTACAATTAATGCACAAAGTCTAAACAACAAAGTACACCAATTTCAAGCTTGGTTAAGCCATAACCAACCAGATATCTTAGCCATCTCTGAAACCTGGCTCAAGCCCTTTATCTCCGTCTCTGAGATTCTGCCCCAGGATTTCATTGTCTCAGAAATGACAGACTAAATAAAAAAGGTGGAGGTACTGCCCTAGTCTACTCCAACCTTCTTACCTTAATTCCCCTCCAAATTCCAATTCTTCAATTCCAGAACACTGAACTAACTGCTGGAATTCTAAAACTAAATAAACATAAAAAATATCTGCATCATTGCCCTATATATCTCACCTGGTAACAATATCTCTACACTCGAAAATATTCTCCTATGGGCCTCTACTGAAATTAACTATGAAACTTACATCCTTGGTGATGTGAATATTGACTGGAATAAAATCAATTGTCCCTATCCATTAACCTCTATAACTTCACTCAAATAATCCTCTCCATCACTCGACCTAACAAAATAAGCCCTACCGGATCCATTATAGATTGGATCCTAGTCTCAGATCCAAATAAAATAACCAATTCTGGCACAATTCCTGATACCTTTAGCGACCACCTCCCAGCCTTCATGCATCGCTCAACTAGTTCCTCCCCACACCAGCATCAGTACATTCAAACTCGTAACCTCAGTAGCTTCAACCCAACTACTTTCTCAACTACTTTCAAACAAATGAACTGGCAAATTCTAAACATCATTCCTCTGGACAAGGCTATAGAATACTTCATCTCTGTCTTCCTTGATACTTTAAACTCACTAGCCCCTCTAAGAAACAAAAGGATAAAAACTAAAACTGCTCCTTGGCTATCCAAAGAGACAAAACAGATTATGCACCACAGAGACAAACTATGGAAGCTTTACCAAAACAATAAACTGGATAACACCTTGCTCCAATATAAACAACTCTGCAACCGTGCAAAACGACTAATCACCAAAGACAAAAAATCCTACTATATCAAACTTCAGTCCAATAACAATACAAACCCAAAAAAATTCTGGAACTCAGTAAACTCACTCCTCAATCCAGGCTCCAAGAATAATCCCTGTCCTGACCCAAGTAAATCTGATCTCGAACTAGGCTCTGAATTTAACTCATTTTTCATAGACACTATTACTACCCTCCAGAAGACATTTCCCAATAACCCAACTTCTCTACACTCTCCCCCTTCAAACTCACCTCATCTGTTTGAACTCAAATCCATCTCCACTAACTTTATAAAAAAAACTTTTGTCCAAACTTAAACCTTGCTCTAATGCTCCCGACAATATTCCCTCTTCCTTATTACAATGTGCTGCTGATGGCATTGCACTCCCAATCAGCATCATCAACCGATCCATAAAAGAATCATATGTCCCCAAACTCTGGCGCTCAGCTTATATTCTTCCTCTTCATAAAGGAGGCAAAAATACCAGCAGCTCAAACTTTTGCCCCATTGCTTTGCTCTCACCAATCTCCAAAATCCTAGAAAAATGCATCCACCTCCAACTTATGCCATTCCTGGCCCAAAACAATCTTCTCACTCCTACCCAGCATGGCTTCCGTCCAGGCCATAGCACAATAACTGCTCTACTCTCTTTCCCAGAAACTGTCAATCAAGCCCGAGATTCAGGCCACTAAGTTTCTACTCTTTTACTCGATCTGTCTAAAGCCTTTGATACTGTTTCCCACAAGCACCTTCTCTGTCATCTCCCAAACCTTAATCACTCACATAATGCTTTATCCTGGTTCTCCAGCAATCTATCAGACAGATCACAGGCAGTCAAATGGAAGAACTCCATCTCTTCCTTCCTACCTACCCCAACTGGCATACCACAGGGATCCATCCTTGGGCCAATGCTTTTTAACATCTTCATCAATAACTTTCACACTGCTATTCCTGATGCTAAAATCATTCAATACGCAGACGATTCAACCTTAGTCTGCTCTGCCGCAAACCTCTCTGAATTGCTGACTAAAACCCAAACTTCCTTCTCAACAACTGAAAACTGTATGCGCCAAAACCACCTCTCTCTCAATGCAAATAAATCAAAGATTCTACTCTTCTCTCCCACAAAGACCCTCTCCTACGATAAAAACAACTTCAAAGTCTATAGTCAAACCAACTCACCTATAGTAGTAGTCCCCTCTGCCAAACTACTTGGCATTACTGTAGATGAACACCTCAAGTTTGATATTCATATTCAACAAAATATTAAGAAAACCCACCAAAAGCTAGGTATGCTGTATAGGAATAATCACTTTCTCTCCAACTCTACCAGGCAAACTCTGGCCTCGACTTATCTTCTTCCTTCCTTATTATACGGAGCCCCTCTCCTAACCAACCTATCCTCCTCTATCACCTCTAAACTAGAAAACTGCTACAACAAAATCTCTAAATTTGCCTCTAAATCTAAAAATACCACCCATCACTGCCTAACCCTACAATTCCTGAATTGGCTTGAACTCCCAAACAACCTAGACCATCTCCAACTCACTACTGCACATAGACTCATATTTCACCCAACAAAATGTCTCGCTCTAACATCCTTCCCCCTTATACACCCAACAGAGTTCTCAGATCTGAAAATCAGAACTTAATTATAACCATAAACCTAAATGTCCTGCTGGCCAACTTCTATCTTTCTCACTAGGCAAAAAATGGAATTCCCTTCCCTCCACACGAAGAACTATACCAAACTCAGAAAACTTCAAACCCAACCATTCAAATACCTGTCCACTAAATGGAAATGTTCCTGCCTTCACCCAACCTAATCCAAGGGGGTTCTCACTCTGGTTCCCAAGCTCTACAACTCTCACAGTTATCTTCCTATGACCTATCTAAGCTCTCAACAATTTCTACAGCTTCTCTCTAAGCTCTCACCTCCTACAGCTACCCTCACACAGCCCAACCTTGTAAATATTGTAAATAGCATTCTACTGTTGACGTGTGTATATAAAGTGTATTTACATTTTCTTAAAAGGTTTGTATGTAAACCTAACCCATATCTGTTTTCCTCAAATGAAACTGTATGATCCCTACCTTCAAGCTTAATGAATTTAACTATGCATGATACTGAATGCATTTAAGAGTAACTATTCTACATAAGATCTTTAATATTAACTATCATTTGTATCTAAATTGTATAATGCATCTTGGAGCTTTTCTCCCCCGGCCTCCACTGAAAATGGGTCAATTCGGCCCAATGGACTTCCCCGGTAATCAAATTGCAAATAAATAAATAAATAAAGATACTATTAATCCAAATGGTACTTTGACCAAGCACCATGCTATTAGGAGTGGCCTGTAATATTTAAAACAACATTGCAAGGCATTCTCAAATAAATAAAGAAAGCATCTAAGCTACACTTACAGGAAAGTTTTAGGAAGAGTGGGCAAATATTGCCAAGTCAAGATGTGCCATGCTGATAGACTCCTACCCAAGAAGACTGAAAGCTGTAATTAAATCAAAAGGCGCTTCAACAAAGTATTACTTTAATGGTGTGCACACTTATGTAACCAGCTTATTGTACATTCTTTATTTTTTATATTTTTCCCCTAACAGATTTATTTATTTTTCAACTGAATTGTACAGATTATAGGTCACATTAAATGTGGGAAAAGTTTTGAAATGATTTATTGTGGTCTCATTTTTTATATTACAAAAACCTGGCATTTTAACAGGGGTGTGTACATTTTTTATATCCACTGTAAAACAATAAAACACTTTCAAAACAATGCAGAAGGCACCTTAGTTCTGGAGATTGAGTCTGCTACTGCACTGAAACTGAGAGAACATCTTTTGTTAATGGCCCAGCTATACAGTAACCTAACCCCAACTATTCTTAAGTTTTGCAAGTTAATCTCCTGTGTGTGTATATCCCCTGTTAAAAAAATACATATCCAAATAGCTACAACAGTGTATATACACCTCTGCTCTGTTCTGTATTTTACAAAACATTTCTTCAGCACACGTCTGTACAATACAACATACATGCTGATATTCACAAATGACACACAACCACTTACAAAATTCCAGATAACTGGGCTGGCAGTATCTCCTTTTGTTACATTTCCATATAAATCATATTACTATTCACAAATGACATACAATTATTTACAAAATTCCAGATAGCTGGACTAGCAGTGTGACCCCCCCCCCCACCAAAACCCAAGCTAGTTTTTCAAGTGTCCCTTGAGAAACTTGTCTTGAGAGGGATGACTACTTGAGAATATCTCACCCCATTTCCTGTCTTGACAGCCCATTTGTGTAGGCATTGGTAACCGCACTGCGGTGGTGAACTGTCATACCATATGCCTGCAACCCTAGGCTCCACCTTAGGAACTTTGCATTTTGCTGGCTGGCTTGATGTGGCCATGTTAATGGATTGTGATCTGTAACTACAGTGAATTTCCTTCCATACAGATAAGGCTGACATTTCTGCAGTGCCCACAATATAGCTAGACATTCCTTTCCTACAACTGCATAGTATTCCTACCTGGGTTGGAGCCTACGACTGAGACACACCACTGGGTGCTCTTCTCCCTCTGAGGAGACCTGGGTGAGTACAGCCCCTACGCCATGGTATGAAGCATCCACCTGCACAACAAATTTTTCGCTGTAATCTGGACTGGCTAACACAGGGTGTTCTCCCAAAAGTCCTTTAAGCTTCTGGAATGCCTGCTCTCATGCTGGGGTCCACACTACCTTTCTAGCTTGTTTTTCCTTGTCAGGTCTGTGGGGGGGGAGGAGCTATGGTACTATAATTGGGAGCAAACTTTCTGTAGTACCCTGCTGTCCCTAAGAATGCCCTCACCTGCTTTTTGGCAACAGGGGCAGGCCATGCCTGAATGGCTTCCACTTTGGCAAGTCCTGGCCTGATCTTACCACTCCCCACTCTATGTCCCAGGTAGGAGACCTCTGCCATACCCACCTGACATTTGCCGGGCTTAATGGTCAACCCTGCCCTCTGCAGTCTGCCCAGCACCTCCCTGACATGCTGAAGATGCTCTAGCCAGGAATGGCTGTAGATGGCAATATCAACTAGGTAAGCAGGGGCGAAATCTCCTGCTCCTGTTAAGATATGATCTACCAGCCTCTGGAAAGTTGTTGAGGCATTTTTCATCCCAAAGAGCATCTTCGTGAACTCATACAATACGAAAGGAATCACAAAGGCTGACTTCTCTCTTGCACTCCGAATCAAGGGTACTTGCCAGTAACCCTTGGTAAGATCAATAGTGGTAAGATACTTGGCCCCACCCAGCTGCTCTAGGGCTTCATCTGTCCTAGGCATGGGGTAAGCATCTGACTCTGTGTGACTATTTCATTTCCTGTAGTCCACACAGAACCTGGTGCTGCCATCCTTCTTTAGTACAACCACCAATGGGGAGGCCCGGGGACTGCTGGACTCCTGGATTACCCCTAGTTCCAACATTTCCTGTATCTCCTCCCTCAGAGTCTGTTTGACTCTCTCAGGCACCCTATAAGGGGCCTGCTTAATAGTCCTTTGGGGTCCTGTATCCAGATAGTGCTGCACCAGGTGGTTGCATCCTGGTTTCCCAGTGAACATGTCCCCAAACTCCTGTAACACTCCTCGGATGTCTTGAACCTGGGTAGGGGATTGCTGCTGGGACATCGCGACCCCTTCCACTGAGATGTCAGTCCAAGCCTCACTGAGGAGATCATTCTCCAGATCCTGCTCAGACTCCTCCTGCCATCCACTGCAAATACTCAACACAAGGGCCTCCCTATCATGGTAAGGTTTCATAATGTTAACATGGTATAATTTAAGCCCCCCTCCTGCCTAGCAGTTCTACCATGTAGTTAACATCACTGACCTTCCTTATCACCTTGAAGCATCCCTCCCAGGCTGCTTGCAGCTTGTTGTGTCTGACAGGAATGAGAACTATTACCTACTGCCCTACATCATACTCTCTAGCTTGAGCATTTCTGTCATACCAGACCTTTTTCTGCTGTTGGACTTCTGCCAGGTTCTCCTGGGCCAAGCCCATGGGTTCTCCAAGACTTGTCCTGAAGTTTAGGACATATGCCACAATAGACTCCTTGTGGGATTCACACTCACCTTCCCACTCATCTCGAATCAATCTAGAGGACCCATCACCCTATGCTCATACAACAACTTGAAGAGTGAAAAACCTATGGACTTCTGGGGCACCGCTCTGTAAGCAAACGATAGATGGGGAAAACAGTTGTCCCACTCCCTCTTGAACTGGTCTGCAAATGCCTGTAGCATGGCCTTGAGTGTAGAGCTTAACCTCTCAATAAGACCATTAGTCTGGGGATGGTAAGGGGGTGGTCTTTAGGCACTTCACCCAACATTGCTTCCGCAGACAAGCCAGCAGGTCTGGCATAAAATTGGCACCTCTATCAGTCAGTATTGCTTTTGGGAAACCTACCTTGCTGAAGATCTCTAACAAAGTATTTGCCACCTTTTCTGCCTCAATGGAGGACAGAGCCACCGCCTCAGGGTATCTGGTAGCATAAATGACACAACGTACCAGTATAAGCACACTTTATTCTCTAGCACCTCAACTACAATAAGGCTTCAAGGAGTAACAAATCATATGCACAAATAGTTTATATAACACCAGCTATCCTAATCATTCAATCACACAATCAATTAAGTACAACAATTAATATATTCTTAAAAAGACAATACTTCAAACTAAACTTTTCCAACAACAGTCAGTGTTCAAACCTTTAGGAATTAGTCTCATATTTTAATATAAAAATCGTTTCTTTTTTTAAAAGCATATTTTTTATTATACCATCACTAATTTCATTAGTAAAAATCTGTTCTAAAACAGTAGCTTTTAAACTGTCACATTTACCCCCATGAAATTCAAAAAAATGTTGAGCTAAGGGACTCTCCAATTTATTTGCCCTTATGTCCCTTAAATGTTCCATTATTCTGGTCTTAAACATTCTCTTAGTTTGACCAATGTAAAAATTTTCACAACCACATCTAATGGCATAAATAACTCGTTCTGTTCTACAATTAAAACAACCATTTGGTTTAAAAACAATACCATTTATCTGTGAAAAAAAGCTGGTTACATAAGGACAACTTTTACATTTTCCACATGGTGCCCTACCCTAAACAACAATTTGATCATATATTCTCTCATCAGATTTATGGAATTTTGTATGCACTACCATGTCCTTGATGTTCCTACCTCTTTTGTAGGAAAACATCAACTTCTTTTCAGTTAGTTCATTAAGTTCCACATAATTTTTTAAAAATTCCCAAAAATGCAAGATATATTTTTTGATATTTTCACTACATATATTAAAGGTAGACACCATAAATATCTCCTCCATTCCCTTATAATTAATAACATACTTATGATTATTATTATTTCTACAACGATTTGCCCCCATCACATAGAAAAATTAAGTCATCAATAAATCTAAAATAAAATTTAACATAATTATTAACAAAAAAATGAGTATAAATATACTCTGGTTCCACCAATCCCATAAAAATATTTGCATACATTGGTGCAAATGCGGCAACCATAGCGGTGCCTTGAATTTGATGGAAAATTTTATTTTCAAAATAAAAATAATTATTTTCTAAACAAAATTTAACTAAATCAGAAGCATAATGCGTCAATGGATAATCTCCCATCTGTTTATTCAAAGTCTCTATTCCAAAAGAATGTCTAATATTGGTAAAGAGACTTTTAACATCCAATGTAACCCAATACATATTATCATTCCAAATAACATCTTTGATTTTATTAAGAAAATCAAAGGAATCCTGTATATAAGAAGGAAGTTTCCGAGCTTCCTTAAATAACACTTGATGTAGAACTCCCAGGTTGTGTAGAAAATAATTACTAGCCGAAACAATCGGTCTACCTGAGGGATTCCTAGCATCTTTGTGGATCTTAGGTAGGCAGTAAAAATAAGCTGGACCAGAATTTTCAATGTCTAATTTATTTTTGACATCTGTATCTAGCCAATATCCTAGTCTCAGACCTCTCTGTATTAAACTTATATAATTATTTTTTGCCTGTTTAATAGCATCTTCAGAGATTTCACAATATATAAAATGATCTCCTAAAAAATCTACACACATCTTATAATACTGGGTATAATGCATAATAATTATTTTATTTCCTTTATCTGAGGGTTTTACAACTAAATCCCGTTGTTTGGAAAAATTCATTAATTCAAACCATTCATTTTTTAACAAATTAAAATCCACTTTTGTCTTATCCAGACTATTTAATAACAAATCAATTTCAAAATTAATCATAGCTTGAAAGTTTTTTATACCTTCATGCACAAAAGGGGGCATGAACATACTTTTGGTATTTACCACAGATGTATCTAAAGCACAATAAGCATTAAAATTACTATCACAAGATATAAAGGAATCACTATTACTAGATTCTACACTGGAACTATCAATACTCTGAGAGTTATTCAAGACAGTTTCTATCCCAATATTCTTAACAAAAAGATATTGAAAATAATACCAGAGATGTAATTTTCATACAAACCTGAATAACTCAACTTTACATTCATATTTTTTCAGCAGAACAGTCGGTACAAATTTTAAACCATGATTTAAAACAGAAATAATGCTGTCATTGATATAACAACCAGATAAATTAATCACTGAATTAAATTCAGAATAAAACCTAATACCATTTAGTCCTTTTATTTTCGCGCCACTGGCGTGGGGGCCCTCCTCTTTGTTGTTCCTGCTCCGCATAGCTTCTTTTTTGTTGCCTCCCATACGCTCTTTGTGGACGAAAATGTTCAGAGAAGTAACATTCATCCACCGGAGATGGCAAAGGTGGAAAATCAATATTAATGTCACTATCACTATAATGTCTAGTATTCCCATTAACCATCACGTTAGCATTGGTTGTACTACCAGTTCTTTCCTTCTGACGGCTGCCTGCATTGTAATGGCCCACTTTAGAGCGAGATCGCTGATTGGATCCCCCAAAGAAGGCTGTGCCTTTTTCAAAATCTCGAAGGTCTCTTTGTATCTTACGGATCTTCTGTTCCAAAACTTGTTTTTCATGTTGATTAAGTTTATCCTGAATATCAGTAAGACAGGACTCAAATTTAGCCCGGTCTATAATGGACATCAAATTAGTGCAAACCATACTAATTTCTTTTTTTATATTAGAAAGTTTGATAATGTCATGCTCAATGAGAATATTAAGCCATTCTATCGAACAATGATGTGCTGCTTTCTCCCATCTCTGTTGGAAAGCTTTATCCGTCGCACACGTCCCTACGAATGGCTCTGATGGAAATTTAACTGCTCTTAAACCTCGTGGTACTATTTCTAAATCTAAGTACTGCTGCAGGCTTGTGTAATTATAGAATGTGAGCATTTCTTTATCCATTAAGTTACTGAGCTTAGAGATGAGTGTTTTTACCTCTGGAGGGTTATCCATAGAGCGCTTGCCGACATGTGCAAATGGATTTGCTCGTTTGTTACGTGTTTCAGCCAAAAAGCGCTTCCAAACTGGAACACCCGAACCATTGTCATTCACCCCACTCCTCTCAGATCGGCACTCCGAAGTAGTATTAATAAAACCATCAAGAGTTCATTGAGAGGTACTGGAATTATCCTCTCTAAAGATCCTTGGAATGTTAATAGCTGGATCACTGGCCATAAAAACGAAACAACTAAGCAACAACTTCCCAAAAAACTGTTTGCTCCACCGCAAAAATGACACAACGTACCAGTATAAGCACACTTTATTCTCTAGCGCCTCGGCTACAATAAGCCTTCAAGGAGTAACAAATCATGTGCAGAAATAGTTTATATAACACCAGCTATCCTAATCATTCAATCACACAATCAATTAAGTACAATTAATATATTCTTAAAAAGGCAATACTTCAAATTAAACATTTCCAACAACAGTCAGTGTTCAAACCTTTAGGAAATAAAGTCTCATATTTTAATATAAAAATCGTTTCTTTTTTTAAAAGCATATTTTTTATTATACCATCACAAATTTCATTAGTAAAAATCTGTTCTAAAACAGTAGCTTTTAAACTGTCACATTTACCCCCATGAAATTCAAAAAAATGTTGAGCTAAGGGACTCTCCAATTTATTTATTTGCCCTTATGTCCCTTAAATGCTCCATTATTCTGGTCTTAAACATTTTCTTAGTTTGACCAATGTAAAATTTTTCACAACCACAACTCTTTTTTAGATATTAATTTACAGGGAATTGTAGGTAAGCCTATTGTTACAGGCATTCATAGGAAGTTTGACTGTACAAATGAATTTTTAATGGGAACCAGTTGCCATCCTAGGCACACTATTGAAGCTTTGCCTTATGGAGAATTTTTTAGAATTTCTCTTATTTGTAGTGATGATAATATCTTCCTGAATGAAATCAGATATACCAAAGATATGTTTAAAATAAGACAATATGATAGTCAATTAATTGATTTAGGGATTGAGAAAATATTTGATAAAAGATTTAATACTGGAATAAATTGTAGAAATAATAATAATCATAAATATGTTATTAATTATAAGTGAATGGAGATGATATTTATGGTGTCTACCTTTAATATATGTAGTGAAAATATCAAAAAATATATCTTGCATTTTTGGGAATTTTTAAAAAATTATGTGGAACTTAATGAACTAACTGAAAAGAAGTTGATTTTTTCCTACAAAAGAGGTAGGAACATCAAGGACATGGTAGTGCATACAAAATTCCATAAACCTGATGAGAGAATATATGATCAAATTGTTGTTAAGGGTATGGCACCATGTGGAAAATGTAAAAGTTGTCCTTATGTAACCAGCTTTTTTTCACAGATAAATGGTATTGTTTTTAAACCAAATGGTTGTTTTAATTGTAGAACAGAATGAGTTATTTATGCCATTAGATGTGGTTGTGAAAAATTTTACATTGGTCAAACTAAGAGAATGTTTAAGACCAGAATAATGGAGCATTTAAGGGACATAAGGGCAAATAAATTGGAGAGTCCCTTAGCTCAACATTTTTTTGAATTTCATGGGGGTAAATGTGACAGTTTAAAAGCTACTGTTTTAGAACAGATTTTTACTAATGAAATTAGTGATGGTATAATAAAAAATATGCTTTTAAAAAAAGAAAAGTACAGTTTTGTACCTACCATAAATGTAGATGTTCGAAGATCCACATTGCTGCAGTCCTTACATATGGGTAGTCCGCTGTCCTCGGTCGGGGCCCGAATACCAAAGTATTAGGCTGACGTCGGTCATGGGCGCTCAGATCTGACATCAGAGCGTCAGGGTATAAAAGCGCATGACCGACGTCATATCCTCAGTCTTTTCTTGCCCCAGATGTCAGAAGGCCCTAAAAAGAAAGGCCACAGCCCAAAAACAGGATACCTCCCAAAAACATGCCCAACAACAACCATCACCCAAACCATATAACCATGCCAAACTACAGAGGGGAAGGAGGGAGGGTAAATTGGACTGCAGCAATGTGGATCTTCGAACATCTACATTTATGGTAGGTACAAAACTGTACTATGTTCTTCATCTCACATTGCTGCAGTCCTTACATATGGGTAGAATCCCAAAGCAGAGGTAAAGGGAGGATGGCAAAATCATAAAGCATTAGGGGCTGCTAAAATGCCCTGTAATATTGCAGTGGCAAATCCAGCCCTAGACTTAGAATAAAGAGGAAGGTGGTAATGCTTGGAAAAAGTATGTACTGAACTCCAAGTGGCTGCTTCCAAAATATCTTTGTAGCTACCCCCTTAGAAAGGCAGTAGAAGTGGCAGTAGCTCTAGTGGAATGAGGTCTGATTCCAGCGGAATCTCCTTACCATGATGGGAATAACAGAAAGAAATACAAAACCCAATCCATTTAGAAATAGTTTGTTTTGAAACAGGTTTTCCCTGAGAACCCAAAGCAAAAGAAACAAACAACTGCTGAGACTGCCTGAACCCCTTGGTTCTGCTCAAATAATAACGTAACTGCCTGTGAATATCCAAAGTATGCAAAATCTTCTCCCCTTTATTTTGAGGGTTTGCATAAAAAGTAGGCAAATGAATAGTTTGGTTCAAGGCCACACTAGAAACCACTTTAGGCATAAAGGAAGGATTAGTACGCAAAGATTCCCTATCCTTATGAAAAATCAGGAAAGGTTCCACTGCCATAAGGGCCTGTAATTCAGAAACCCTTCTTGCAGAGGTAATGGCCAACAAAAAGCAGTCTTCCATGATAAATACTTTAACTCGGCAGTAGCTGCAGGCTCAAAAGGTTGTAGAGTAAGCTTTTCCAACACAAAATTGAGATCCCAAGCAGGAGTAGGAGCTCTACGTGGGGGTCTTATGTTCTTTGCCCCTCTAAGAAATTGCTTAAACAAAGGATGGGAAAATAAAGGAGGGTCACAGTCATAGTGAGCAGAAATGGCTGCAGCATGAACCTTTATCGAGGAGAAAGACAAACCCTTGTCCAATAACTCAGTAAGATATTGAAGAGAAACACTTAAATCAGGCTTGGAAACATCAAAGTCCTTCGCTTTGCTCCAAAGAAAAAATCTCCTCCATTTATCAGCGTAAACTTTCCTTGTACTAGGCCTTCTGGCCTCCAAAATAACATTCAAAACTTGTTGTGGAAGCTGAGACCCTCCAGGGTCTAAAACAGAATATGCCAGGCTGTGAGATGCAGAGACTGAATCTTGACATTGAGGAAGTGATTGCCCTCCTGAGACAAAAGATGCGGAATCAAAGGCAGAGGCCATGGAGGCTCCCATACCAAACTCCTCAGTAGTGGGTACCAGTGCTGTCGAGGCCAATCTGGCGCTATCAGAATCATGGATGGCTTGTCTATTCTGGCCTTCAGGAGTACCTTGGGAATGAGAGGCAGAGGTGGAAAGGCATAGACATGAAGATTGCTCCAAACTGAATGATAGAGCATCCACCTTCCAAGCTGTGGGATGAAACATTTTTGTGCAAAACTTTGGCAACTGGTAATTTAGTGGAGAAGCGAACAGATCTATGTCTGGAGTCCCCCATAACACTGTCAACTTTTGAAACACATGAGGATCCAGTTTCCACTCGTGAGGATCCACAATTTGTCTGCTCAACACATCCGCTAAGGAGTTCTGTGCTCCTGGTAGAAACCTTGCCTGAAGATTGAGGTGTAAACTGAGAGCAGTCTCCCACAAAATCATCGCTTGCCTGCAAAGAGGGTACAAATGGGTTCCCCCATGCTTGTTGATGTACCACATGACAGTAGTGTTGTCTGTTTGAATCAACACCTGTCCTGGGTGAAGTAAATCCTTGAAAGCCATCAATGCAAATTGGACTGCTAACATCTCCTTCAAGTTGATATGCAAATGTTGAAGTCTGACAGGCCACGTGTCTTGCACCCATTTTCCATTGAGGTGTGCTCCCCAAGCCTTGTCCGAGGCATCTGTCGTTAGAATCTGACTCGCCTCTGGTCGGGTCACAGAGAGTCCCTTGTTTAGGTGACATTCCTGAGCCCACCACAAAAATTCTTTCTGAATGCAAGGTATTATCTGAATGACAGTGTCTAGATCTTGGCAGTGTTGTGTCCATACATTTTTGAGATACCATTGAAGCTTCCTCATATGCAGTTTGGCATTGGGAAGCACCAGAATACAAGATGCCATGAACCCCAAGGCTTGAAGGACTGTCCTTGCAGTCAGCCTGGACTGTAGAGACATTTGATGGAAATAAAGAGAAAGGCTTCTTTGTTTGTCCGGGGTCAAAAGGCCATCTGGGAAGCTGTATTCAGTCTCACACCCAGAAAGCACATGTCCTGAGAGGGTACTAGACTGGACTTTGTTTCGTTCACAGAATACCCTAGGCATCTTAACACTACCATCACATACTGTAGATGATGCAGAAGTTCGTCTTTGTGTTGTGCAATAATCAGGCAATCGTCCAAATAAGGATAAATCTGTATTCCTTTTAACCTGAAAAAGGCTATCACTGGAGCCAGAACCTTTGTGAACACTCTGGGTGCAGTAGATAAGCCAAAGGGCAATGCAGAGAACTGATAATGTAAATTTCCAGCCAAACGCAGGTACCTCCTGCAACTGGGCCTGATAGGAACATGAAGATAAGCCTCTTTGAGATCCAGAGTTACCATCCAGTGATCTTTTCCCAACAGAGGTAAAAGCTGTTGTAACGTCAGCATTTTGAACTTTGGAATGTCCAGATAAGTGTTGAGGATAGATAAATCCAAAATTGGTCTCCACGTGTTCCCTTTCTTTGGTACTAGAAACAGGCGAGAATAAAATCCTAGTCCCATTTCTGACAGAGGAACTGGCTGTATAGCTCCTATTTGAAGAAGTAAAGAAATCTGCTTGTGAGCCTCTATCCTTTGCCGAGGAGGAACATCTGGCATGCCTTTGAAAGGAGGCAATGTATGGAAATAGAACTTGTAGCCTCGGTTTATAATGTCCAATACCCATTTGTCCTGGGTGACTAAAAGCCAGTTTTGCTTGAAGAGTGCTAATTTTCCTCCCAAAGGAGCTGCCAGGAAGAAGAATCTGGCAGCTGAAAATGCAGGTCATTGGGCCTGTTTACGAAAGGACTGGCCCTGCCCTCACCTGCAGATTGTGCAGGTGAACTCCAAGTTCTAGGCCTGAATGTACTGTGAGCTCTGCCCCTGCCACGTCTAGATCTACCCCTAGACTGAGAATCAGAAGAAGGGTAGGTCCACCCCTTAGTAGGCCAATTTCTACTAAACTTTGGAGGTTGCACCTGCAAAAAATCTTTAACAGTCTGCATAGACTTAGTCTTGTCTTCCATTTTCTTCAAAACCGACTCCACAGGGGGACCAAACAAAACTTCAGACTGTAAAGGGGCATCCAGAATTCTAGTTTTAACATGCTCAGACAAATTCTGATCCTTAAGCCAGGCGTGCCTACGAAGAACTGATCCAGTGGCAGCCACCCTAGAAGAGGCCTGTACAGCATCAAAACCACACTGCAAAGAATGCTTACCCACCTGTTTAGAGACATGTACTAAATCCTGCAATTCTTTACACTCTATGCCCTCTGCCAAAGCATCCACTTTAGATTTTAGCTGAGAAAGGAGGAAATTCTGATACTTCAACATATGAAACTGGCAATTTAAAGCCCTCATTGCTAAAGTAGAAGAGGTATACACCTTCTTACCCCATCTATCCAAAGCTCTAGCTTCCTTATCTAAAGGAACCGGATTCTTTACAACAGAAGCTCTGACACCCTTAGGCCCCTGACTAATAGTTTCTGGGTCCGCCCTAGGACTCTTATACAGATATTTATGAGCCTCAGGCACCCTGTAATACCTGTCCGGTTTAACTGGCAGGAGGCAAAGAATCTGGATTAAGGGAAGCCTCCGAGAAAACATCTTGAACAACATCCAAAACAGGAGGTATAGCCAAGGGTCTATGCTGTGGTAAAAACAAGAATTCCCTAAGCCTCTTTCGTGAATCAGAGAAATCCTGTCCTTCCCACTTAAAATGCTCCCTCATGGAATGCAGAGTTTCTGAAAACGAAAAATCCTCTGGCGGAGAAGCAGAAGGAGTGGAATCCTCTGCATCAGAATCCGAATAAGGGGAAAATCTTGAATATCTTCAGCAGAAGAGTCTGAGTCGTCTGAGGCCTGATCCAAACTTTCCAACTCTGGCTCCACCCTGGGCCTCTTATCAGGAGGGGGCATAGAACCTCTAATTAAAGTAATCAAATCTTCTGCCATTTTAAGCATGTGCTTTTTAGGCACAGACCCTGAAGTACCTGGAGGGACACCAGAGGAAGGCAAAACAGACCTGCCCTTAGAAGAAGCCTTAGAAATAGTAGCAGAAGGCCTAACCACCTTAGGCATAGAAGGGAGAACAGTAACCTGAGAGGCCCCTTCAGCTTGACCTGACTCCTGTGAGGCCACATCCTGCAAAATCAAAGTTTCCCCCTGAGACTCAACAGAAACTTCAGCCGGATCCACCTGCTCCACTGTAGCTTCTGCAGGACCGACAGACGAATCAACCTGTCTAGGTTTCAAGGATTTGTCTTTGCGCTTCTTCGTGGAAGCGGGCGTCTGAGGATCCGACGGCATATTATAATTACACTGCTTACCAAAGACTAACCTAGCACAATCTAACCTTCTTTTTATAGTGCGCTTATTAAACCTAGCACAAAACCGACACCCGACTACGTCGTGGTCCGGTCCCAAACAAGGAATGCAAAGAGAGTGATAATCCCTATGCGGTATCTGTTTCCCACAAGAAATACAATTATTCACTTTTTCTGACATCCGGAATTAACTGAGGCAAGAAAAAACAAAAATATTCCCCAACGGGGTACTTAGCCCAACTTGGTTTTGGTCTGAAACTCAGAATACGAAAATTTCAGAACGCCGAACAGCACTTGCAACGCTGCTTCTGCATCGGACCATGCGGCAAAAAAGACTGAGGATATGACGTCGGTCATGCGCTTTTATACCCTGACGCTCTGATGTCAGATCTGAGCGCCCATGACCGACGTCAGCCTAATACTTTGGTATTCGGGCCGACCGAGGACAGCGGACTACCCATATGTAAGGACTGCAGCAATGTGAGATGAAGAACATCGATTTTTATATTAAAATATGAGACTTTAATTCCTAAAGGTTTGAACACTGGCTGTTGTTGGAAAACTTTAATTTGAAGTATTGTCTTTTTAAGAATATATTAATTGTTGTACTTAATTGATTGTGTGATTGAATGATTAGGATAGCTGGTGTTATATAAACTATTTGTGCATATGATTTGTTACTCCTTGAAGGCTTATTGTAGCCGAGGCGCTAGAGAATAAAGTGTGCTTATACTGGTACATTGTGTCATTTTTGCGGTGGAGCAAACAGTTTTTTTGGAAGTTGTTGCTTAGTTATCTGGTAGCATACTCTATTACCACTAGGATATACTTTTTCCCTGTAGAACATGGAGTATTCAGGGGCCTCACAATATCCATAGCTACCCTCTGAAAGCCTTCTCAATCACAGCAAAGGAGATTTCACCTTGTCTTCTGCCTTGCCTACACCTTTTGGCACTGCTCAAAGGTCCTGCAGTACCCTGTTACATCTCTGGAAATCACAGGCTAATAAAAGTTCTGCATAATAAGTCTTTTTGTACATTTTATACCCAAATGACCTTCAAAGGGAATGTCATGGGCTATGGCTAGAAGTGCCAGATGGTAGGCTCTGGACACTACCAACTGCTGTATTCTCCCACCCTCTAGCCCTCCCTCAGGGGTCCTCTCTCAATACAGTAACCCTTTGTCCCAGTCTACAGATTCCCCCCTTCCCCTTGAGATTCAGGTGCCTCACTAGCTATCTCACTCAGGCCTTGTAATGTAGTGTCTGAGAGCTGAGCCTGTCTCAACTCTCTCTTGGTAACCCTTCCCAACTCCAGTTCTACAGGAATTCTGGTATTCTCTGACAGCGGTGCCTCACTGTCAGCCTGGGTACTACTACTAATCTCTGCCCTTGCAGTTAGTCTGTTCAAGGGAACATCAGAACCCACAAGCAGCTGTGGCTCACCTTTAGTCTTACTGCTACAGGGTAGCTCCTTCCCTGAAGTAACCACCACAGAAGTCCTGGCTGCAAGTGTGCGGTCTGTCTGGGTCTCCCCCAGGCTAGCAGACCCACATGCTTGTCTCCAAGCCTGACTGCATGTAACTGCATGTAAACAAGGTTCTGCATTATCAAAATCATTCCCTATCAGGACATCTGCATGGATACCTTCAAACACACCTACTTGCTGGCTTTCTTTTCTACCCTCTCATTCAAGATGAACCCTAGACAAAGGTATTTGGAATGGGGTCCCTCCCAAAGCTCTGAGTGGAGCAGACTGCTCAAGCAAGTAGTGCTCCTCTTCAACCATTGCAGGCTTCAGAATGGTTAGGTCAGAGGCTGTGTCTCTCTCAGCAGTGGCCTCTTTCCCATTTACTAAGACGGGATATAACCTCTTGTGGTAGTCTGGTACCCTTGTTGTCTTGAGACAACTTACTGCTGGCATTCTGTCATTCCCACTTACTGGCTCTCCCACCTTTTGTTCCCACCTTGCCTCTGTAGACATCTATATGCTACATAGCCCCACTGGTTGCATTTAAAACATTTAACCCTTAGTCCTGAACATGTACCTGTGGCAGACTCTGTTTGGGAGATCTAGGCTGTCCACCATGGGTTCCCTTAAACACATGAGCAGCAATGGGTATCCCTTTCCTGTGCAGTGATGCCCTGCTTGATAGGTATAGGTCTCCCTTCTTCCCCAACTTATCTGCTGTATTGCATTGCCTATCTGCTAACTAGATTCTCATGTCCTCAGGGAAAGTGCTTGCTTGTTCCCTCACCAAAATGTCTGCCAGCCCTTCAAAAGTGGTGACACAACATCCACTCACCCACCTATGAAAATAAGTGCTTAGTTCAGCAATATATTCACACACACTTTCATCTGCTTTGAGTCTATGCTCACCAAACCTTTTCCTATAAACCTCAGGTGTTGACTTAAAACATTCTAACAGACAATTTTTTATAGTACTATAACTTTAAGCAATCATTATCAGACAATTTAGAAGTAGCAGTTATGGCTTTACCATGGAGTAAGGGGGTCAGGAACCGTACTCAGAGCCCTTGGTCAACATTATACTGTTTACATACAGTTTCAAACATATGAATGAAGCTATCAAAATGATCCCCCTCTGTAAATTGTGGAAAAAGTTACTGACCTTTCTTGCTTCTGGGGTTCGGTTACTCCCTTCCTCATTACGGCTGGGGTGCCTTCTGTGCGGAGTCTACATGTCCTCCCTGCATTTGTGTGGGTTTCCTCCCACATAACAAAGACATGTGTCTGGAGCGTTTCTCCCCGGGGCTCGACTAAAAATTGGCTTGTTCCAAGTCAGACTTTTCCGGTTAACAAATGTAAAATAAAAAATAAATAAAATAAATTACCTCCATGACCCTCAAGAAGAGTCAGCATCTCCTTTTTATGTTGTCTCTGCCTCTCATTATCCTCAGCTTCCAGACTTCGCAGTTTCTCATTTTCCTCAGCCTCCAGATGTCTTAGTCTCTCTGCTGCTTCTATATCCAAATATTTGGCTTCCAGTTCAAGTCTCTAACTCCACATGGATTTTTAAGTCCTCTGTGGAAAGGTTGAACTGTCCATTTTCTGAGTGTTGTACATCTCCCAAGGCCAGCCCGGTTGTCCTCCTGATTGCTGGTCTGTAATGCAGCTGTGCCCAAGGCTGCAATCACTTCTGCTTTTGTCAAGTTGGCATGCACCAGTCCTTTCCCCAGATGTCAGGTGCCCCTAAAAGGGTAGGCTAAAAATATTGCTTATAAAAAGCATGCGCTAAAATAAACATTACCTTCATCTACAAGCAAATACACCACATAGGTTGTATAGAATAGAGAAGTACAGATAAGTCCCAGCAAAGAAAGGGGGATGGTGGGTGGGTAACCTGGACTGCAACAGTGAATACACTCGAACATCTACATTTATGGTAGGTACACAACTGTACTATGTTCATCGTGTTTCACTGTTGCAGTCATTACTCTTGGGTAGAATCCCAAAGCTGAGAATGGGTGGCTGGGCTAAATAGGATTAGGAGAGGCTATGAGGCCCTTTAGAACTGCAGTGGCAAAGCCTGCTCTGGACTTAGAGTACAGAGGTAAGTGGTAGTGCTTAGTAAAAATGTGCACTGAAGTCCAAGTTGCAGTCTCCAAAATATCCTTGGTTGGTACTCCTCTGAGGAAGGCTGCTGAGGTGGCTGCTGCCATGGTCGAATGTGGTCTAATGCCCTAGGGCACTGATTTGCCATGTTGTGAATAGCAGAAACGAATGCAGTGCCCTATCCATTTTGAAATAGTCTGCTTTGAGATAACCTTTCCTTGTGACCCTGCAGTACATGCCATTAAAAGTTGCTCAGTCTTTTTGAAAGCTTTAGTTTTGTCCAAGTAGAAGCGTAGCTGTCTGTGTATGTCCAAAGAATGCAGAAGTCTCTCCCCTTTATTCTGTGGGTTTGGGTAAAAAGTAGGCAAATTAATGGTTTGTTTAAGAGCCACACTGGACACTACCTTAGGCATAAATGTTGGGTTTGTCTTTAGAGAAACCCTGTCCGGATGGAAGATAATAAAAGGTTCCACAGCCATTAATGCCTGTAACTCTGAGACTCTTCTTGCTGAAGTTATTGCTAGGAGCAGAGCTGTTTTCCATGATAAGAATTTTACCTCAGCTGTATTGGCTGTCTCAAAAGGAGGCAGTGTGAGTTTTTCCAAGACAAAATTGAGGTCCCATGCAGGTATTGGTGCTCTCCTTGGAGGTCTTATGTTTTTGGCCCCTCTGAGGTACTGCCTAAGCAATGGATGTGGAAAAATAGGTGGGTCCATATTGTAATGAGCTGAAATGGCAGAGGCATGGATCTTAATTGATGAGAAGGATAGGCCTTTGTCCAGCATCTCATTTAGGTATTGTGAAATCTGAGGGATATTTGTTACAAGTGTGTCAATTCCTTGTGCCTGGTTCCAAGCACAGAATCTCTTCCATTTTTCTGCATAAGATTTTCTGGTGCTGGGCCTCCTGGCCTTCAAAATAACATCCATAACCGCTTTAGAGAGAGGTGTATTAGGAATGGTTACACTATCCGCCATGTAGCTAGATTTAGGGTTCTGAGCTGGCTGTGCAGGATCTGATTGTTTTGTTGCATCAGTAAACGAGGAATTTGTGGCAATGTCCAGGCTGGGCCTTGAGACAAGCTCCTTAGGATTGGGTACCAGTGCTGGCATGGCCAATCCGGTGCAATCAGTATCATTTGTGGCTTCTCTTGTCTGACCTTGAGAAGTACCTTGGGGAGGAGAGGCAGTGGAGGAAAGGCATATACTGTAAGGTTGTTCCAGCTGAATGACAAAGCATCCACTTTCCATGCTTGTTTGCGATAAGTCCTTGTGCAGAATCTCTGTAGTTGGCAGTTGTGAGGGGAGGCAAATAGATCTATGTCTCGGCATCCCCATTTCCTTGTTATCATGTTGAAGATTTGTGGATCTAGTTTCAACTCGTGAGGATCCATGAGGTTTCTGCTTAGTTCGACTGCCAGAGCATTTGTTTTTCCTGGCAGGAATTGTGCTTGCAGCTGTACTTGGTAAGTCAATGCTGTGTTCCACAAAATCATGGCTTGTCTGCAGAGGGGGTAAGAATGTGTACCTCCCTGCTTGTTTATGTACCACATGACTGTAGTATTGTCCATCTTTATCAGCAGCTGTCCTGGATGAAGTAGGTCCTTGAAGGCTGTCAGGGCGTTTTGTACAGCTAGCATCTCTTTTTGATTGATGTGAAGATGCCTTTGGCTTGCGGGCCATGTGCCCTGAATACATTTTCCTGCCATGTGGGCCCCCCAGGCATAATCTGATGCATCTGTTGTTAGTGTTTGCCTGGCTGTGGGTAAAGTGAATGGCTGTCCCTTGTTGTGGTGACAGGCTTGTGCCCACCATCGAAACTCCTGTTACAGGCATGGAATGAGTGAAATTAATGATTCAAGGCTGTGGCAATGTTAAGTCCAAACACTTTTTAGATACCATTGTAGCTTCCTCATATGCAGTCTTGCATATGGAATTAGCAGAATGCAGGATGCCATGAAGCCCAGAGCCTGCAGAATTTTTCTTGCAGATAACTGGGTCTTTGTTGCCATGCCTTCGAAGTAAGAATTCAATTGCCTTTGTTTGTCTGGTGTGAGATAAGCCATCTGGGCAGTTGTATTTAAGCTTGCACCCAGGAATATTATCTCTTGAGAGGGCACTAGTTTTGATTTCTTTTAGTTTACTAAGGCAGTCTTCCAAGTAGGGATATATTTGAATTCCTCTTTGTCTGCAAAATGCAATTACTGGTGCCAGGCATTTTGTGAAGACCCTGGGCGCAGTAGATAAGCCAAAGGGCAGTGCAGAGAATTGGTAGTGCATTGAGCCAGCTATGAATCTGAGGTATCTTCTGCAAGATTGTCTGATTGGGACATGCAGGTATGCCTCTTTGAGGTCCAAAGTTACAAACCAAGCCTTCTTGCCCAGCATGGGCAGCTGCTGCAGAGTCAACATTTTGAATTTTGGAACGTCCAGAAAAGTATTTAGAATAGACAGGTCCAGAATTGGTCTCTAGGCTTTGTCCTTTCTTGGTACTAAGAAAAGTCTTGAGTAAAATCTTTGTCCCTGCTCTTGTTGTGGCACTGGCTGAATAGCCCTCATGCTCATGAGAGATGAAACTTGTTTTTGTGCCTCTGCCCATTGATTGTGTGGCATGTCTGGCATACCTTTTGCCTTTGGAAGGGTGTGAAAGTGGAACCTGTAGCCCTGAGAGACTAAATTTAAGACCCATTTTTCCTGGGTAATCATGTGCCAATTTTGTGAAAAAGTGCTAGCTTTCCCCCTAAGGGTGCTGCCAAAAGATAAGTGCTTGGCACTGGCAGAGGGAAGTCATTGGGACTGTTTCCTATATGGCTGTGATTTGTCTTCTCCACTTTTGAAGGTAGAAGCACCCCATTGTTTGGGCCTGTATGAGCCTGGGGCTGTTGTCTGCCTCTAGGGTGTCTGTATCTGCCTCTTTGTGGCCTGTCTGACACTGGAAAGGACCAATTCTTAGAAGGCCAGTTCCTGCTAAATCTGGGTGGCTGTACCTGTAAGAAATCCTTTACTGTCTGCATATATTTAGCTTTATCCTCCATTTTCTTCAACACCTCTTCTGCTTTAACACCAAACAAAGTATCATGCTGTAATGGAGCATCCAATAATTTTGCTTTAACATGATCAGGCAGATTCTGTTCCTTTAACCAAGCATGCCTTCTAATGACAGAACCTGTAACAGCAGCCCTGCAAGAGGCCTCCAGTGAATCAAAACCACATTGCAAAGTATGCTTTCCCACTTGTTCAGCTGTATGAAATAAATCCTGCATTTCCTTGTTCTCAGAACATTCAGAATTTGTCAACATTTTCTGTTTTAGTAGTGACATTAAGTATTGCTGATATTTAAGCATATGAAACTGACAATTTAAAGCCCTTACAGCCAAGGTAGCAGAAGTGTAAACTTTTTTCCCCCATCTGTCCAGTGCCCTTGAATCCCCATCTGAGGGGACAGGGTTTTTTGCAGTAGAGGCCTTGACCCCTTTGGGACCCTGAGATACAGTTTCTGGGTCAGCAGCAGGGTTTTTATATAGAAATTGAATAGCAAGAGGTCTGTGCTGAGATAGCAGAAGAAAGTCTCTGTGCCTTTTCTTAGATTCGGAGTAATCTTGGCTCTCCCAGTGGAAATGCTCCCTCATGGTATGCAGGGTTTCCCCAAAGGAATAATCCTCAGGAGGAGAAGCTGAAGGAATAGATTCTTCAGCATCAGAATCCTCATAGGGAGGAATAGAGTATCCCTGTTCTGAAGAGGAGTCAGAGGAAATGGAAACCTGATCAGAGGAATCATATTCAGTGTCTTGCCTAGGCCTCTTATCAGGAGGGGGATGGGAACCCCTGATCAAAGTAATTAGGTCTTCGGCCATTTTGAGCATCTCTTTCTTAGGCATGGAGGTCTGTCCTAGAGAATGCTGTACTTGTTTCCTTGTCTTTAAAGCTGTTTTAGTCTTTGTCTTGGATGCTGAAGTTGGCTTGATATAAAGCCGTGTAGGTCTGAAAACACCCTCAGAAGCCGATGCCTGCTCAACGGCTCCGAACTCATCTGAGGGATTAGTTTCCGAAGGCCCAATACCTTGAGTATCCAGAGGCCTAGTTGTCTCCACGTGGGAGTCGGAGGTGGCCTGTGGCTCTGAGGTAGCGGGTGTCAGGGGCTGCGAAAGCGCCTCACTGAAAACCGGCGAACTGGCGACTGGCCTAGAAGAGGCTTTGTCGTCGGTTTTGGAAATCGGATGCCTGCCCTTTTCTTTTTCCTTGCGCTTTTTATGAACTCCGGTCGTCGGCTGTTCCGACGGCATTATATAGTTAAACCTTCGGCCAAAGTATTGAAATGCAAAATCGTACCAACGCTTAATAGTGCATTGGTTAAATCTAGCACAAAACCGACAACTAGCAACGTCGTGGTCAGGGCCTAGGCAAGGAATACAGTAAGAATGAAAATCCTTATGAGGTATTTGCTTCCCACAAGAAATACAGTTGTTAACTTTTTCTGACATCGGTCTACAGCAAGACAAAAGTTTCCCCAATGGGGTACTTACCTTTATTGAAGACTTTGGATCTGAAATTCAATTTCGAAAATATCAGGAGTTGGCCGACCGGCACTTGCGAATTGCTTTTGCTTTGGGCACCGCGCGGCAAGAAAGACTGAAGAAAAGGCGTCGGCTGCATCTTATATACCCCTGGCGCACTGACGTCAGAAAGAGGCGACAGCAACCAATGCCGGACCAGGACTTTGGAATTCAGGCCAACTGCGTGTAGCCTGCCAGCAGGATAACCCAAGTGTAATGACTGCAACAGTGAAACATGATGAACATCTACTCTGGGGTGAAAGAAAACCCTCTCCATCACCTCAAAGGTGGAGGGACCAGGAGAAGCTGAGGACAACCTGACCAGAGCTGAGACGCTCTCTCCGTACAGATTATCCAAGGCCCTCCCCGTAGGAGCCAAGCTGTTAAATGCCGAAGACACAAGGGGAAGCGACTGTTCCTTTTACTTTGGAGTTGAAGTCAACCTCTCGGATCAGACAATGATGCTTTGGATCTGAGAACCATCGTGTTCCGAGGGGGGGCTAGGAGCCAATTGGATCAGGGAAGTTGACAGAGTGGAAGACAGCAGTATGTTTGGATCCAACACTTTGACTCTCAGAGATATCAGATCTGAGGGCTCTGAAACAGGTCGGATTGGAGAAGGAGCAATAACAGATTGGAATGAAGGTTTAAGACTCACAGATCCGATGGGAGACAAAGCCGGCAAGACTCCTGTCACTCGTCCAGTCAGGATAAAACAGACAAGCATTCATGGGTTCTGTTCAAGCAGCTGTATTATGTACAAACACATCAGGATTGACGCTTAATAACTTTAATTCGTAGACAAACAGAATGAGGCTCGCCACAGCACAAAGTAAAATTAGAACACAATTTATTGACTGCAGTAACCAAAGTAAGTGTTTTCACGTTTTACAATGCTTCATCAGACTTTTACAACTGCTAGCAACTCCAACCACACTTAAATAGTAACATAATACACAATATACAATTAATCAATCAAATCATAAAAGCCATTCTTAACTACACTCATTAAGTTGTGAGCAATTTTCTATACACATATGAGCTGCTGTTCTTTTTTTATATATTTTTTGCATATATATATATATATATATATATATATATATGTTTTGTTATATTGTTATATTTATATTTGTAATATGTTTTTAGTATATGTGAGGAGAGCATGTGATTGTGTGCCTGTTGCTTTTAGAATGTGAATTGCTTTTATGATTTCATTGATTAATTGAATACAGGGTGTATTATGTTACTATTTAAGTGTGGTTGGAGTTGCTAGCAGTTGTAAAAGTCTGAAGAAGCATTGTAAAACGTGAAAGCGCTTACTTTGGTTACTGCAGTCAATAAATTCTGTTCTAATTTTACTTTGTGCTGTGGCGAGCCTCATTCTGTTTGTCTACTAATTACTACATTGAATCTGAAGAGGCTCCTAACCCAGAAGCTGGTTTGGTTTGATTTTTCTTCTTTGCTTAATAACTTTAACTTATAAAGAAACTAGCCTTGGTGCGTGCATCTTTGTCAGAGTAAGCTGCTGGTATAAAAATATCATACTCCTGCTCAAATATCCTCCAGTTCTCTGCTATATTCTGATCAAATACAAGTGTTAATGGTTTTCAAAATCCATCTGCCATGCCAACAAATTACAGTAAAACATAATGCAACCCAAGTCCACTTTTAATTGTACGAACATGTACACTTGCACATATGCCTGAAATTATGCCAGTATTTGTAACTATGCCCAATAGCACAACAAGCCTGTGAATAACTGAACTTTGCGAAATAAGTCCTGCTAGCACAAGTATAATCTTGAAACTATTGTACTGCAAGAAATCACCTCTCATCAATGTAAGAAAAGTTTTAAAATAACAGCACTGTGCGAATGAAGTAGGAAGAAGAAGCTCAGACTAAAAACATTTCAAAGTAATAGCACTTTGTGAATAAACAGTACACAGCACACTGAAACTTTCTCAAAATGGCTGTACTTTGCTAAATAATGCTTTACAGTGCAAGAAACACTCTGTAATGGTGGCACTTTTCGAACAGATTCACCCAGTACAATAAATTTTTCGAAATGTCCGTATTTTGACTGCACTTTATGAAGCAGTTGCACTTTGCACACAAACTCTTCGGAATAAATATACAGTAATAAGCACAAACTGTAAGCACTTTTACACACATAGGATCATAGGAGGTTACTAGGCTATTGGCACTGAGGCCCTTATAAGCCTAGTCAAGAGTTTAGCCCATGTTTAGACAAGTCAGCACCCAAAGCCCAGGGGTGTATTTTCTGTTTCCCATCCAGTTATCCAGGTTGTGCTTAAAAAGGGATAATGAGGTACTCTGTTTGACATGGAGCGGGAATCTATTCCACAGATGGGGGAGTCTGTGGGACACAAATCTGTCCCACCAAGAAGTCCTATTGATATCACAGACCAGGTTGAGGTCGCGCATATGGTTTGCTCCAGTGGGAGCTTGATTTACGGACATGCAGCAGTCCCATCAAGCCAGGGTCTGAGATTGCTTTATATGTCAAACAGAGGTCACCCCTGAGGTGTCTGTATAAAACTGAGTAGAGGGACAGGGCTTTTAGCCTATCTGTGCACAGTAGATGTTTGAGGCCCTGGATTCTCCTGGTGAGGAACCTCTGTGGTCTTTCCAGCAGCTGTATGTGCTTTGCGAGGGTACATGATGAAGGGGGCATTCTACTCAATTATTGACCATATAAGGGAAGAATACAGGGATGTCATGCCCTCTTTTTCCCTGGATGATATACCCTTACTTATGAGGTGGGCCATGTAGAAAGCTTTCCGAGCAACAGAAACAGCATGGTAGTCAAAAGTCAGTTTGCTATCAACCTGGATGCCCAAATCCCTCGCTACTGATTGTGTACTTAAGACATTGTTATTACTGTGATATGTAGGGATGTCATTCTCCCCAAAGGGGAAGATGATGCATTTTTTGGCATTCAGTTTGAGGCCATGTTTCTGGCATCAGTCATTTGTTTGGGTGAGATCCTCTTGAAGGACATCCACATCACTTGGGGAACTGATGACTGCGCCCAGCTTGCAGTCATCTGCAAACTTGGTCAGTCACAGTCCACTGGTTTTGGCCTGCACCTCAGAGAAGTATATCCTGAATAACAGAGGCCCCAAGACCGATCCCTGGCGTATGCCACTCGTCATGGGTCGACTGCTTGAGGTGGCTTCCCCTATTTTGATTAGGTGGGTTCTATCAGTGAGCCAGTTTGCTACCCATCTGGTAAGATATGGATTGATGCCTAGTTGAGAGAGTTTATCTACTATGCCTGAGTGGGGAATAATGTCGAAGGCTTTGGCCAGGTCAAGGTAGGCGGTGTGCACTGTCTTCCCAGCGTCCATAGCTTTGGTGACTGTCTCAAAGAAGTCAAGCAGATTTAACAGACATGACCTCTCCTTGACAAACCGAAACATGTGGGGTCGAGTGTTTGGAGGTTGTCAATGTCCCTGTTAATGAGGTCCATGATAACCTATTCCATGGCTTTGCAGACCAGGCTAGTTAGGCTGATGGGTCTATAATTTCCCAGATCGGTGGATGCTCCACCTTTGTGTAAAGTGATGACAGTGGCTGTCCTCCACTTGGCTGGGACAAAGCCGGTACTCAGGCTTTGGTTGAATAGGGTGCCTAATGGTGCTGCAAGTTCATGCCTGAGTTCATGTAGGATGCAGCCTGGGATGTTATCAGGTCCCATGGGGGCTGTATTTTTTGCCTTTGAGAGGGCAGTGATGACCTCTTCCCTAGAGATAAGTGGTGGGGGGCAAGTACTGAGGATTTCCTGATTTACTGATGGGGGGGGGGGACAGAGGGGAGAAGTTTTCACTAAATCTGTCCACCAGTAAATTCGCTATATCTACAGAATTTGTGTATGTGGTGTCCTTGACACCAGTTCTGAACAGATCTGGGTGCTTCCTTTGAGATTTCGGACATATGTGAAGAATACCTTATGACTGTCTCCAGTAGATGTGTCCAATTTGGACTCAAAGTTGGCTTTAGAGGATTTCACTAGTGCTCTTATTTGCTTGTTCAGGGTAAAGAGAGATGGCTTCCAATTGGGCACCTGCTCCTTCACGGTCCTGGACAGTAATTTATTCCTTTTATTATATAGTTTACTTATTGCAGATGTCCACCAGACAGGTTTACTCTTCCTTGCAGAGGATGATTTTGTCCTGTCGGGTATTCCTGATTCAATGCATCTATATAAATACTTGTATAGTACTTTGGTGTAGATATGAACATGGGTGCCAGTTCCTACAGTGGGGGAGGGGGCTGTGAAGCTGTTTATACCATCCCTCAAGAGGTTGTAATCAGCTTTGGAGAAGTTTTTTTTTTTGTTTGACCCTAGCTAGAGGGGGTGTCAGGGAAGATGGTGACTTTGAAAGTGACCGCTTTACAGTCTGATCTTACCAGGGAGGATGATACTGTAGGGGTGCTGCAGTGGTTACTCATGTTGGTTAATACCAAGTCCAAGATATTATCACCTCTTGTGGAGGTATAGACTAGCTATTCTAAGGCATTAGCAATTGATAAAATCAAGGAATCTCTGGACATTTGTGCTCTGGCATGAGTAGCTTTTCCAATCTATGATTGGGTAGTTAAAGTCACCCAGGATCAGGGTAAAAGGTTGAATCTTGATAGATTTGAAGAGGTCCAGATAGGTGGAGTGGGCCTCTCGAGTCAAACTGGGCACCTGTAGCTAGCTATAACTTGAATAGGGGTCTTGTCAATGGTTAACTACACCTGGAGTGTGTCCTGTGCATCATACTGTTTGACCAGCCTGGAGGTGTGTGTGTGTGTGTGTGTGTGTGTGTGTGTGTGTGTGTGTGTGTGTGTGTGTGTGTGTGTGTGTGTGTGTGTGTGTGTGTCTTTAATGTATATTGAAACTCCACCTCATTTGGCTTTGCTGCCCACAGTTTGGGGTCTGAATGTGTGATAGGATGAGTAACCAGGTAAGGCTGGGATGCTCTCCGCAGCTTTAAACCAGGTTTTTGTGGCTGCACAAATGTCAGCATCTTCCACGGCTAAGAATGCTTGCAATGAGTGCAGTTTTATATTTAGACTCCTAGCGTTTAGCAGCATGACCTTTAACTTGCGTTTTGTAGAAATTTCGATGTTGGTAGTATTGACCTCATGACTTTTCCTAAAAAAGGCACTATGGGTAAGGCAAGGGCCTTTGCCAGAAGCCTGTAGCCCAAGTGAGACAGATGGAGGCCATCTCTAGCAAAGAATCATGGTCTGTCGATCATATCTTCCCAAGCTGTCAGGTACTGGATCCCGCCCCTGGAATGACACCAGAAACTAAGCCAATTGCTAAAGTCAGTCATTTTCTGTTTGTATTGAGGCATCGTTCTGGGTGACAGTAGAATGCTGCTTAAGGCTACGGACATACCTGCCTGGGACACACATTCAGCGAGCTCAATCATGTCTCTCTTTATGCAGTCCAGAAAGGTACACATTAAGTCGTTCACAACAACATGGACTATGACATAGTCATAACAGTACCTGCTGTTGAGAGACTTGAGTGCATGTGTGATATGATGGATTCTGGCACCTGACAAACATCTAACTGTGATGTTCCCCTTATCCAGCATGGTGAGAGGCACATCTGTGCGTCTCACAATGGAATCTCCTATGACTGATATGTTGAGTTTATGGTTAGGCCTTAGTGGTTCCTAGACACTGGTGTGTGGACTATGCATGGTATGTGGTGAGGAGGGTTGTGGAGTTCTCATGTGTTTTTGCCTCTGAGGTCTCCTTTGTTTGGGTTTATTTTGTTGAGGACCTCTGCATATGTGGGTGTGTATTGTGTATTTGTGGGTGGTGTTGGAGGTGTAGTGATTGTGCTGACAACCTTCTCAGTGTCAGATGTACTGGCTTGTGAGGGAGAGAGCGAAGACTCTAGCTTCTTTATGTAATTGCATCTCTCACAAATTGTGTTCCTAGGTGGTAGTACTAGATGACCATATCGACCAGGCTGGCAGGAAAAATTGTAAAAAACTCTCCATCCATATTTGTCAGAATCTGAGGAAGAGAGGCCAAGGAGAACTAAGGGGTAGGCCTAAAGCCCAAGTGCTTAAACCAAAACTAAGAGGGTTAGAATAACACTTAAAATTTAAACAGGCTAAAAACAGCAGTAATAAGTGCAGCAGAGAAGATGCAATTGAACACTTTACAGAACAAGTAGCAGAAAAACCAAGATGAAGTAATAGAGTTGGAGGAGGAAACACAAATACTGTAAAAGCAGCAAGCAGCTGAATAAAGTTTTTTTCTGTTTGTTTAAGTAAAGTGGAAAGGGAGAAATGAGGAACAGAAGATAATTCAAGGTTAAGAAACTAAGGGAGTTGTCTTCTCAAATGTTCACTGTATTAGGTAGAATGAGCTAATGACACTTTCCTGGGAGGAGTGTCCCAGATCAAATTTACAGTAGGGGTGGGCATTTGTAAATCCACCAAGTATGCTACAGCTACTAGCTACACTATTTTAGGCAGAAAACACTACATAAATGTGTATCACAGCAGAAAAACAGCAGTGAGCCACTAAATGAAAGATTTAAACAGATAAAGGAGCAAGAAGACTCTAGAGAATGCTTTTCACTGCAAACAAATTAGATATATGATACACTCCTTGGCAGGAAATCATAACAAAGAAACAGATGCTTAACAAATGGAGAAAATTTCCAGCTAATACCTTTCACACAGTGAAACTAGCTAAAAAAAAGCTTTACAAGCAGTGTAACAGTAACAAACATGATTTAACAGGCCTTGTTAGGCAGGCAACTTGAGTACAACCATGCAGATTAGTTTATAGTAATAAAATAGAGTAAAAAGTATGCAGCAGACAATAAAAAGTGCTATAAATGGCTAGAATAAGCAATAACTACTAAAAATAAGCAAAAAAAAAAAACCAGGATACTTATTGTTATATATCAAAGATCAGAGTTGTGGTCAGTGCCCCTCCTCCACTCAGCTCAGTGTGTACAGATACTTCAAATAACTCTAGTTATGTCCCTGATAGCTTCAAGCAATACAAAATAGTAGTTTATGCCAAAACACAGCAGTTTGCCAAAAAAAACACATGCAGTCGCCTTGCTTTATTTATGCTTAATGTGTCCTTTTTGCCCTTAATATTCGTTTTGTTCATTTAATCTTTTTTCATGCCCATTATACTTTTCTTGTGTTCGTTTTACTCTAAACATGCTCGTTTTGCTTTAAACATGCTCATTTTGCAATTTCAAGGTAATTCCAACCCCTTTATGTGCTTTTCTGATAACTGTTTTATGAAATATCTTAATTTTAAACATTTTGTTTAATTAATAAACCTTTTGTGCCTCTCACTTGTTTAATAATGCGGTTTGTGCCCTTGTAATGCTTCGTTTTATCTTTTTTATAAAATAAATCGTTCATGCAAGTTTTCATTACCTTTGGTTCGTTTCTGGCCCTTTTTGGTACTCTGTTCACTTACTTTACCCTTCACTGTTAACTATGCACCTCTGGAAGCAGTCTCTGGAATTCCACTTCTGACACCATGTCACTCATCCAGTCAGGATAAAACAAAAGAGCATTTGTGGGTTCTGTTCAAGCAGCTTTCTTATGTACAAACAACATCAGGACTGAGGCTTAATAAATTTAACTTAGATAAACTTATAAACAAACTAGCTATCACACTCTTACATGCTTACTCTATGGCTGCACTCTCAAAATGGCACTGAAGCAAGTACATGCTTGCTATTTATATGCACATGCTGTCCTTGAAAAGCTTCTTAAAGGTACAACATACACATACTATTTTACAACCCCCATGTAGACCTGTGTTCTGAGGAATTTTCTCCTCATCTTATCCACTCCTGCTTCAGAAAGATATTGGGAGGACCTAATGGAGGAATAAGTGGAAAGTGGCCTGGAAGACTTTTAGACTAATAGACTAATAGATTAGTACTAGGCTAGTTGCCCTTGCGAGCCATTTTAAGCCTAGCCAATTATCCCTTGTGAGACTCAAACCCTGCACCTTGTGTTTGTAAGGCAAACACCTTAACCATTAGGCCACCCCCCCAACCCTTTTTTAGGGCTCGCCTGAAGGAAGGGAGACCTCAAGCTTGGAGATACCAGCTCCAGGGAAAACCTTGGACTACGAAGCTGAGGAGACTTAGCAATGGCAGATGTCAGATATAAAGACTTCAGATCCAATCTCTTGTAAATCTTCTGAGGTGGCTCAGAAGGAAGCACAGACTTTGGAGACCTTGTAGAGGAGTGTTTATGGTACTCTGTGGACTTATGAGAGGAGTGTTAGAGGCCCTGATATGCAAGTATCAGATGAAGTAGCAGAAGCTGGAAGGAGGCTTTTTAGTACTAGCTTACTCTTCTATCACTTATGGCCCTTGTATTAAAAGCAGCACAGATGCAGCAAGAGGTGTTCAAGTGCGCCGAGCATAGACAATAGCCACACTCCCAAGTGGGCATCAGAGTTGGGAATCTTAAGCCCAGGGAAAGTGCACTTCTTGAACTCAATCAGCTTTTCATCCATACTTAACGAAAGAAAGGCTATGAACAAGCAACAAACTACAAGAACTTTTTTTTTTTTAAACAGGACAAGACTTCACAAAAAATAAAAAATAACAATAATACCAATAATGTTAATAAGAAAAAATATTTAGCTTACAATACAGAAAGATTACACCAGCAATGGTAACAAGACTACTGAAAGAACAAATAGTAGAGAAAAGTAAGCAAAAAGTAAGGGTAAGAGAGATATAAATATAGCAAACAGAGATAAAGGAAAAAAAACACTAAAAATGATTTTGAATCACAAACTAGGAACCAGCAAATAAAATGAAACCTCTTAGGAAGCAGGTGAAAAGAAGCCAAGTCCAATGAAACAACACTCTTTATTCCCAAACAGATTAAGCGCTTTCATAAGCTTGTAACAAAACTTCATCAAAATCAATTCCATTGTTAACTGTTTCAACCATAAATAGTTCAAATACAAAAATCACCTGACCTACCCCACCAATAAAAAACCTTAATTAATGAACATTACTTAACTACTAAAAACAAACATTTAAAAATAAATAAATAAGTAAATAATGATGACTGTAAAACAATATATCACTTCAAACATAACAGGACCTTAACCTCAAAACACTGGCTATGGATATAGAGTCATTCAAACCAGGGGGAACCGCAGCGTTTAGCCTCAATTGCCAGATCAATTCCTTATATTCAATTATGTCACACCAAGGTCCTGCCAAATGATGTTTGTGCATGGTTTCTATACCAAAAAACGAGAATTCATGGTCTGGATGGTCCACTAAATGACCATAAAGGGAGTTGCTTGTTTTTTGATTTAACTACAAAGAATTTTTAACTTTGTACTCACAAATCAGCCCACTAGAGATTAAGAGAACGCACTCTCGAATGAATCATTGAGCAACAAATGAGATCTGAGATAACACAGTGGTCAGGGGCATTCTGGGTAAGGGAAGAGCTCAAGACTTAGATCCTAGAATCTAGAGAACATGTCAGAGTTGGATCCAAGGATCGGATCTGAACCCATTCATTGAGGAATGAATGAAAATGACAACATCAGACCAAGGTGCTTTAAGATTACTTGTTTTGAAGAAGTACTTTAAAGCTATACAATTAAAGCTTACAGACAGTAAATCACAGTGTAAAGTATGATGATGATGATGATGAAACAGGAGAAGAGTTTAAAACACAATGGATTCTAAGAACTAAGCAAGTGCAGGGATGGAGAACAGAGATTTTACCAACAATGTGTTTGTAAATAGGGTAGAGAAAAGAGGCAAGAGGGGGTATGGAATTTACTTTTAGAAAATTAGCAAATGAAGCAATGGCACTGGGAGCAAGGTAAGAACAGTGGGTTCCGGCAATTATGAGTATGGGCTGCAGGTTTGAGATGCTTCTTTATCACAGACTGACACTACAACATAGGCAAAAAAACGGACAAGAGAGTTCTAAAGAAAGAACACCTCTGGTAAAGTTTTTAGTTGAGTCTAGAACATAATACACTGATTAAAACGTAATACTTAGTAACTGTGTTTAAAATACTGCATTAAAGAACAGAAAGATGAATTACAATGGAAAATAGGAAGGCAGCTGCAAGGTACCAAGTATGAAAAACAGAAGGATTATGACCTTTTGAATGGAAGTGTCTGCACAAAAATTTTTACCCCCAAGCAGACTTCAGAGCATTTCCACATGTAGATGAAGTGACTCTCCAACCCCATGTGCGAAAATGGGAAAAAGGGGTTGTGGATGGATATATGCATGCTACATGATGGTAACAATGGAATCGCTTGAGAACTCATGTTCCAATTTAAACTGTGACAATTTAATAAATATGTTTAAAAAAGAAATCCATACAATTCAAAAGGAAAACTCTCTCCTTGACAATCATACTACTCTAACATGAGTAGGACCCATGTGCCATTTTATATGCACGCTATTACTACTCTACATGATTTTATATTATGGATCTAGAACTCCGTGTATAAAGTTAGCCCAGACTTTATTAAGTGGTGGAGATCAGTGCATAGTGAGACAGCATGTGCATATAAGTACTGAGCACGTGCAAGCAAGAGTGTCATTTTGAGTGAACAGCCAGAGTGAGAGCATGCAAGTATGTAGTCAGTTACTTAGATAATTCTTTTAAGTTCAATGTTCCTGTCATCTATCCTGTTGTATTTGTATACAATGAACTACTGAAATGAACACTCACGCCTCAACGTCTTCTTAACGTACATAAGAAAAGCGACAACTGGTACCGATACAGCATTTTATTATAGACGAAGAACATGCCCAAATACACATCCACAGTTTTTAGTTAGGTTTTAATGAATTCTGTGCCAGAAACCATGATGCATTTCCATGCAGTTCCATGAAACATGAGTTTTTAATTTTACTTATGATGGCAGAAAGTATGTCTATATTTATATTGCAAATGTCTTTTCTTGTCCATATACATCACTTTGACATTACTTCTTTGCTTATTATTAGGTTTGTACAAAAGTTTTCTGCAAGCCTGTTTGCTATAGCCTGTGGCTGGATGAACACTGACAGCATTTTTCATTTCACAATTTTCTTTTTCGGTTGTCAGAGGTGGTTATATAATATGTTATTGTTTTCAACTTTTGAGACCAACTTAAGTCTGTAGTCAGATATGGAAGATATATACAAACACAGATACACACACAGGGATATACATCATACACACACATATATATGTATGTGTGCGTGTGTGTATATATGTATATATAGATATGTATACACACACACACACATATATATATATATATATATAGAGAGAGAGAGAAAGAAAGAGAGAGAGAGAAAATACATAGATATGCACACACACACACACACACATATATATATATATATATAAAAGATATATACGTGCATATACATGTATACATATGGAACCCTGTCAAAACCTTGAATGTTCATGAGATCAAACACAAACACACATCACCAAATATCCAGAAGGTTAAACGTTATGAGCTATTACTATGTAGGATTGAAGTACAGTGGCGATTGGGGATTTACCCCATTCCAGAGTGTAGTATGATCTCAGAGTTTATATATATAATTAGCACGGGGTGTGTGGGATGATCCTTGCACAGCATTTGAGCTTCCATATTTTCATTGATGTGGGTTCATTGTTTAAACATTTGATCTTTTGAACATTCGATGTTTAGACAAGGACCCATATCAATCTATCTATTGATCTACACATATAAATATAGACTACAGGGAAAACTGGTACTACTGAGCAGCAAAGCTGCTGGCTGAGAATCCTAAAAAATCATGAAAAAAGAACCATGCACTGTAGACAAGCTCAGATGAGACATCCGGGTAGTCAAGGTCTTATAAACTTGTTTAGTAATTAAAACTTCTTTATTGAAAAATAAATAGAGGAGCGCTTTTGCCCTTAAAATAGCTTTATCAGATCTAACTCCAGTTTACATGACATACAGTATTCATCTGCTGTAACACAGAGATCACCGTCAATTCACTCAAGGTAGGGGTCATAAATGTATATCATAGGCTGCTCATCCAAGCTACAATAGGCTAAGTCTCATCTTTGATACCTGTTCTGCATATTTACTCCTATTAGTAGCTAATAAGTAATAGCTTATGTGCTGTATGGCTTACAAACTTTACATAAATCTTGTTCCTGGCGATGTATAAAGTACAGTTGTGTACACTTTCCATAAATGTAGATGTTTGAGTGTATTCACTGTTGCAGTCATCATACTTGGGTTATCTGCTTGCAGGTAGCCCTCAGTCAGCCTGAATACCAGAGTCTTAGTATTTCTGCGATGGATGCTGTCACTTCTTCCATGATGTCAGGTCATCAGGGGTATAAAACAGGCAGTCGATGCCATTACATCAGTTTTTCTTGCCCCAAATGTCAGGAGCCCCCAAATTGGGATTAGTATATGGTGGGGAAACACCACCAGTAAACAATAAATACCAATGCCATTAGGAATAGCCATAGAGAGGAGAGATAGATAGATAGATAGATAGATAGATAGATAGATAGATAGATAGATAGATAGATAGATAGATAGATAGATAGAGAAAGCCAGGGGGTTGGAGAGAGGGTTACCAGGACTGCAACAGTGAATACACTCGAACATCTACATTTATGGTAAGTGTACACAACTGTACTATATTCTTCGTGTTTCACTGTTGCAATCATCACACTTGGGTTGATTCCCAAAGCTGAGGAAGGGTGGAGGCAGTCAAGAAGTGTTAGGGCTGGTAGTAGGCCTTGCAAGACTGCTGTAGCATATCCTGCCCTGGATTTGGAAAAGATAGGCAAGTGACAATGCTTGGTGAAGGTGTGTACAGAACTCCAGGTTGTAGCTTCCAGAATGTCCCTGGTAGGGACTCCCCTGAGAAATGCTGTAGAGGTAGAAGTAGCCCTAGTGGAATGTGTTCTGACCCCCTGAAGGGGTAGTTTTCCATGGTGCTTGTAGCAGAAATGGATGCAGTGTGCTATTCATTTGGAAATGGTTTGTTTTGAAATGGCCTTGCCCTCTGCCCCTGTAGCAAACCTTTCTAGCAGCTGGTCAGGTTTTCTGAAAGGCTTAGTCCTGTCAAGGTAGAACCTGTGCTGTCTGTGCACGTCCAAAGAGTGCAGGATCCTTTCCCTTTATTCTGACGGTTAGGGAAGAAGGTTGGCAAATGGATGGATTGGTTTAGAGCCACACTGGTCACCACCTTAGGCATAAAGGATGGGTTAGTCTTGAGGGAAACCCTGTCAGCATGGAAAATAATAAAGGGTCCCACAGCCATTAGTGCCTGTAACTCAGACACTCTTCTAGCTGAAGTTATGGCTAGAAGCAAGGCTGTTTTTCCAAGAGAGGAATTTTAACTCTGCTGAAGCAGCAGGTTCAAAAGGGGGAAGCGTGAGCTTTTCCAGTACAAAGTTAAGGTCCCAGGCAGGGGTGGGTGCTCTCTTTGGGGGCCTTAAGTTGTTAGCCCCTCTCAGGAACTGTTTGATGAGAGAGTGAGAAAATAGAGATGGCTCAGTATTGTAATGAGCTGAAATGGCAGAGGCATGAATCTTAATGGAGGAGAAGGATAGGTCTCTGTGGAGTAGCTCTGCTAGGTAATCCAGGATTAGAGGTAAGAAGGGGACTGCTGAATCCAAGAACAATATCTTTTTCACTTTTCAGCATAGGATTTCCTACTACTAGGCTTTCTGGCTTCAAGAATGATGTCCAGCACCTGTTTGCTTAGGGTTGCTGGTGGAGTATTCAAGGAATAAGCCAGGCTGCAAGATTTAGGGTTTGCAATTGTGGATGCAAAATCTGTCCCTCCTGCTGAGACAGCAGGGTAGGGGGTCTGGTGTAGGTGCCAGGGTGGCACCGTTGTCAGGCTGCGCAGGAGTGGGTACCACTGCTGACATGACCAGTCTGGAGCAATCAGAATTGTCCTTGGCCTGTCTTGTTTTATCTTGAGTAGTACTCTTGAGAGCAGGGGCAGAGTGGGAAAGGCATAGATTGAGAGGTTTTCCCATTGAAAAGATAGGGCATCCACCTTTCAGGCCCTGCTGTGAGGGTTCCTGGTGCAGTATTTGCTGAACTGGTGGTTCTCGGGGGAGGCAAAGAGATCCACCTCTGGTGTTCCCCCACCTCTGGATCAGAAGGTTGAAGGTGTTGGGCTCCAATTTCCACTTTAGTGGGTCTAGGAGATTTCTGCATAAGTCGTCTGCCAGTGAATTTTGTTTGCCTGGCAGGAATTGAGCTTGTAGATGGACTTGGTTGTTCAAAGCCGTGTTCCACAGGGCCATGGCTAACCTGCAGAGTGGGTAAGAATGGGTTCCCCCCTGCTTGTTTATGTACCACGTAACTGTAGTGTTGTCTGTTTTTATCAGCAGCTGTCCTGGAAGGATTGGGTATCTGAAAGCTGTCAGAGCATTCTGTACAGCTAGCATCTCTTTTTGATCGATATGCAGGAGAATCTGCCTTGGGCTCCAGTGGCCCTGAATGCACTTGCCTGCCATGTGAGCCCCCCATGCATAGTCTGATGCATCTGTGGTCAGGGTTTGGGTGGCGTGGGGTTGAGTAAAATGCAGTCCCTTGTTGTGGTTGCATGCTTCTGCCCACCAAAGGAACTCTGTCCTTAAACAAGGTATGACAGGAATGACTGTTTCCAGGTCCTGAGAATGCTGGCACCAAAGATTTTTTAAGTACCATCGAAGTTTCCTCATCTGCAGTCTTGCATATGGAATTAGCAGAATACATGAGGCCATGAACCCTAGGGCTTGCAGTATTTTTCTTGCAGATAGCTGGGCTCTGGTGGCCATTTGTTTGAAGCAGTCTGTCAGACAGACCTGTTTTTCTGAAGTGAGAAATGCCATCTGGGAAGTTGTGTTCAAGCTTGCTCCCAGGAATACAATCTTTTGACTGGGTACCAGTTGTGATTTATTTTCGTTGATGGTGTACCGTAATGAAGTGAGGAGGCTTTTTTCAAATGCCAGGTGCTGAAGCAGCAATTCCTGACTGTCTACCTGAATCAGGCAGTCATCTAAATATGGGTAAATTTGGATATTTCTCTGCAATGGCTGGAGCCAGGCATTTTGCGAATACCCTGGGTGCAGTAGATAAGCCAAAGGGAAGTGCATAGAACTGATAGTGCATAAATCCTGCCCTGAAACGTAGATATTTCCTGCATGACTCCCTTATGGGGATGTGCAGATAGGCTTCTTTTAAGTCTAGGGTGACTAACCAGGCATCCATGGCTAGCATAGGGAGAAGCTGTTGCAGGGTAAGCATCTTGAATTTTGGGACCACCAGGAAGGTGTTGAGAATTGAAAGACCCAGTATTAGGCACCAAGAGCCCTCTTTCCCGGGCACCAGGAATAGTCTGGAGTAGAAACCCTGACCCCTTTGTTCTACTGGAACAGGCTGAATAGCTCTGATATTGAGCAGGGAAAGTACTTGGTTTTGAGCCTCTGCCCATTCATTTGGAGGAAGGTCTGGAAACCCACTTGGGGTTGGCAGTGAATGGAAATAAAATTTGTACCCTTGGGATACAATGTTGAGGACCCATCAGTCTTGAGTGATGGACATCCAGTTTTTTGCATGAAGGGAAAGTTTTCCTCCTAGGGGCACAAGCACTTGGACAGGGCTGGAAAGTGGAGTTGAGAAGTCATTCTGAACTTTTTCCATAGGGAGGTGGCTTACCACTCCTTGTTTTAGGGGTGGGGCACTCCATTGATTAGATCTCTGCAGACCCTGAGACTGTAGTCTGGGTGGTCTGTTTCCCCTGGATCTTGTCTGGGAAGGCCCAGAGGGGGCTGGAAAGGACCAGTGTTTTGAAGGGCAATACCTACTGAATCTAGGTGGTTGCACTTGTAAGAATGCTTTAACAGTTTGCATATATTTAGCTTTTTCTTCCATCTTTTTAAGAACTACTTCTGCTTTGGTGCCAAACAGTCCTTATTTAAAGCAGCGTCTAGTAATTTGCATTTGACATGATATGGCAAGGTCTGCTCCTTCAGCCAAGCATGTCTTCTCAGTACAGAACCAGTGACTGCAGCCCTGCAAGATGTTTCTAGGGCATCAAAGCCACACTGCAAAGTATACTTACTAACTTGGTTTGCAGAATGCATTAGCTCTTGCAAATCTTTATTTTCTGCACAATATGGAAATATTACCATTTTTTGTTTAATTAGTTCCATAATATGTTGCTGGTACTCCTGCATGTGAAACTGGCAATCCAATGCCCTGATAGCAAGAGTTGCTGAGGTATATACCTTCTTATCCCATCTGTCTAAAGCTCTGGAATCCCTGTCCAAAGGGGTAAGATTTTTGGCTGTAGTAGCCTTAATACCTTTAGGTCCCTGGGAAATGATCTCTGGATCAGCAGTAGGATTCTTGAAAAGAAACTTGTGAGAATCTGGTACTCTGAAGTACCTGTCAGATTTCCTACGGGCTGGAGATAAGCTGCCTGGAGTAAGACTGGATTCCATAAAAACATCATCGACAACATCCAGGACAGGGGGTATAGCTAAAGGCCTGTGCTGAGGCAACTCTAGGATTTCTCTGAGTCTCTTTTTGGACTGAGAATAGTCTTGGCATTCCCTCTGGAAATGCTCTCTTAAAGTATGCAAGGTTTCACCAAAAGAAAAATCCTCTGGAGGGGAGGCAGAGGGAATGGATTCCTCTGCATTTGAATCCTCATAGGCTGATAAGGGCATGTCCTGATAATCATAAAGGTCAGAGTCATCGGACTCCTGGTCTGTAGAATCCAAAGGCAACTGAATTCTTTGTCTCTTAGCAGGGGAAGGCTGGCTTCCCCTAATTAGCATAATAAGGTCTTCAGCCATTCTAAGCATTTGTTTTCGTGGCATGGGAGCCTGAGCATGTGCTTTGGTCGTCGATTTTCTAGGCGTAGTGCATACTCTGGGCCTAAGAAACTCAGTAGTTTTGGCTAAAAATGAAGTTGTCGGTTTGATTGGAACATCGGTAGGACAGAATGCACCCACAGAAGCTGGTGCCTGCACAGCGGCTCCGGACCCATCCAAGGTAGAGACATCTGCTGGTTCCATAGTTGAAGAAACATCTTGCAGCATACCGGACTCCGAAAAGGTCTTAGCAGAGGCCTGCGAATCCATAGAGGTGGGCATCAGGGGCTGCAAAGGTGCCTCACTGAGTACCGGCGGAGTGGCGACTAGCTTAACGGAAGTGTTGGCAGTTTTGGACCTATGCAGTCTGTCTCTGTCTTTATCCTTACGTTTTTTCGGAAGATCTGTAGTTGGATGGCTTACCAAAGCCACTTCGGAAAATGGAGAACAAGAGCGAAAGAATTTAGTGACAAAGATAGCCTGATGATAAATGGTTCGGGCGTTAAACAAGGCACAAAACCGACAGTGAGGGACATCGTGGTCTAGACCTAAACAAGTGACACAGTAAGAATGAATATCTCTGTGAGGTATTTGCTTTCCACAGGCAAGACAATTGTTAACTTTTTCTGACATCGGTTAGAGCAAGAAAAAAGTATCCCCAATGGGGTACTTAGCTTTAGAAGACTTCAGGATGATCAACTCAAAAATGAAAATTTCAGGTAGCGGCTGACCGGCACTTGTGAACTGCTTCTGCTTCGGGCTCTTCCTCAGCAAGAAAGACTGATGTAATGGCGTCGACTGACTGCTTTATACCCCTGACGACCTGACGTTATGGAAGAAGCGACAGCATCTGATGTAGAAATACTAAGACTCTGGTATTCGGGCCGACTGAGGGCTAGCTGCAGGCAGATAACCCAAGTGTGATGACTATAACAGTGAAAAACAAAGAACATCTATTAGTACATCACTGTATCTGTGATGTGATAAGTAGATGCTATTTGCTATGTTTACATAGGGCAACAACTACTAGAAAAATATGTGACAACCAGTCAGATTAAAGTATTACACTGTAGTAATCATAACTGCAGCTAATCGGGACAATCTGACAGAACCTGTGACTGGAAGCACCTATCTTGTATCCTTGATGTCAGGTAGAATATCACCCTTTCCATGACAGGATGAATTCAACTTTCAAGAGATATATTAATTATAATTGTGTCTAGACAGACAAAAATGAGCTCTGTATATGCTAGGTCTAAGACACACTGCAGTATTATATGGCAGTGAACCAAAGAAGGTTAAATAATGAAAGAGATATCTGACTCCTATTTCAGTTTCCATCTTTTTGTTGTATCTTTCGGCTTTTCCCGGTTAGGGGTCGCCACAGCGGAACTCCGGTCTGCTAATGATTGGCAGTAGATTTTTACATGCCGAGTTGCCAGCTCTGATGCACAACCTTCAACGAAGGTACGCCCATTCACGCATGTCTCCACACAGAAGACGCTTTAGCTGAGAATCGAATGCTGTCAAAACAGGTACATTATAATAAGAGCTCATCAGTAACATGTGTCACAAGTCCTAGCTGCCATAGTTGTAATACGTATCAAATGGCAAAATGTAGTTCCCACCATGGGAATGAATGAGCCTCCATTAAGTGCGTCTTGTACCAGTACCTGTTGCAAACAAGCCTTTGCAGAGATGTCTAGGGAAAGTTGAAAAATATGCAAATGTACCGACTGTCTAGTCCTTGGAAGTATATAATTATTAAATCATATGGATACATAACTGGTTAATCACATGAGTACTACTTTAGCACTGTCCAGTACAAACATATCAGTAACCTATTCACATGATCAATACTTTGCAATATTCAAACATCTGCACTGAAAATCACAATTGTTCATTTATACAACTTCAAAAAATCATCAGTCATCATCATCAACCCTCTTTTCTTCATTTTCTACATGATGTCAGAGTCAGTGTCTGCATCAACTGTAGATATCTTTCTAGACTCAATGCCACTTCCTACATTCTTTGAAAGTCATGCCCCACTATCACAGGTCTTCTCTCACACAATCCATCAAACTATTTGCTGCATGCCATCATTTCCTCTTGCCTTCGTCCTGTATATCCCAAATTTTCTTCAACATGTTTTTCCCCATGTTCTTATATATGTACCCGAACCACCGTAATCTATTCTCTATAACTGGAGCTACCTGGGCTTCTGCTCTGATGTCCTCTTTTCATCTGTCCCACAGGGTGCAGCCTACCTACCATTTACAGGTACTTCATTATCTCCATCACCTCTAGCTTCCACAACTGCTTTGCTTTCACTGTCCAGACTTCTCTACTAGTCATACCACTGTTTTGTACAACTTACCTTTCAGCTTCTTTGGCATTCTTCTGTCAGACACTACCTCTGACAAACTGTGCCAGCTGGCTGCAGATCCTCTGATTATAGCTTTAACTTCCTCAGAAATCCCTTCTCCTCAATTACTCCTTTCAGATACTTGAAGCTGTTAACCTATTCTGCTACTTTCCCTTCTTTCTCAAATTTTCAGCTTCTTCTGATTTCCCCCATTTGCTGCCATTAATACTGTCTTATCTGTATGCAGTTTCACAACCCATGTGCCTTCAAGTTTGCATTTCATTCCCCTATCATTTGATGAAATTCTTTTTCAGAGTCTGCTTGTAATGCCACATAGTCTACATAAAGCAGCACTGTTGTAGTCCATCACCGGTATGTTAAGCAGTGGAGCTCAGAATGGAGCCCTGATGTACATCCACTCTTCTGTGAGTCCAAGCACTGTTTGTAACACTGGGCCCTTATACATAGCTTGCACTAATTCTACCAATGTTTCTGGGACTTCAAAACATCAAAGGACTGCCAAAATCAGCTTTCTTAGGACATTTTCATGTGCTTTCTCCAAGTCTAGGAATGGCCAGTTGGACTCTTTCCTCATCTCTAACTTATTTTCAACTGTCTCACTGCAAACATTGAGTCAGTTGTGCTGCATCCTGATCTGAATACAAACTATTCATCTTTCTTCTTGCTGAGTATTACCCTGTATATTTATCACCCTCACCAAAACTTTCATACAGTGGAACAGGAGTTTGATACCTCTATACTGCCCACAGTTGTGACTGTCCCCTTTGCTCTTGTACATTGGCACTAGAATACTTACTCTTCAGACATGTGGGATAAGTCTTTCTCTCCACAGCTATGAGTAACCTCTGGACCCACTTCAGCCCAAACTCAACCAACAACTTGATCATATCTGCCGTGATCACATATTAGCCAGCTGCTTTCCCTGACTACATTTTTTTAGTGCTATTCTTACTTCTTCCAAGGTGGGTTCCTCCTTTTCTTTCCCTGTAGACTGTACCTGGGACAGCACAGCTTCTGTGATGTTTACTTCATTTACAAGCTCCTGGAAGTACTCCTATCTGTCTTTGATGCTCTGCGTGCAAGTGAGCAGGTTGTTACTGACATTCTGTATGAAGGATGTCTAATGACCATCTTTTTTACCTTTCCATCTTTGCCTTACAAAGGGATAGTTTCTTTGTGCCATCTGCCGAGTCTCTTTCCAGAAGTTGGCAAAGTGCCAATGATGCCTTGTTCTTTTCCATTGCAACTGCTCTCTTAGCCTCTTTGTAGTCCTTCTTAGCATGGTCTGCCTTTTCTCTCACTTTTTTATGCACTCCTCCTTTCTTTTGATGACTTCCTGGATGCATACATTCCACTACCAGCTTTTCTTATGTACCTCACTTCCACATCTGCTCATCGTCATACCTGTTCTATAGTCCTCACACATGCTGTTTTGAGATGCTGACATTCTTCTTCTTCTTCAACTCCAACTATTTCCTCTTCTTCCTGAGGTGCTAGAGCCCAGAATAATTCTTTGAACTCTTGTGCTTTCACTCCAGTCAACTTCCAGGTCTTCAGCCTAGTCTCTGTTGATCTTTGACCATTGCTTGCAGCTGATTGTGGCAACCTGTGGTTTATGCTGTGGACTTTCTGTTTCAATGGGAATGACTTTGCAATTGCTGATTCTACCATGGTGCCTTTTCCTCACTAGAAGGAAGTTTACCCGAGTTACATGTTAGCTACTCTTGTATGTGCTCTTCTGACTCTCTCTCTTGCTGAACTATGCGTGGGCCACCATCAAGCCATTTGCCACACAGAAACCTAGAATGGCCTGTCCTTTTTTATTCCTGTTGCCCCACCCATGTGGACCCAGGCAGTCCTCATATCCTGCTCTGTCTTCCCAATATGTCCATTTAGTTCCCCAATTATCAACACCAACTCATGCTGTTCTGCTTTATCTAGTAGGTCCTGCAACTGCTGAGTAAATGCACTCTTTTCCTTGCTACCCCAATCATATGGGCAATCACTGAGATTATGTCTACTGTCATATCCTTACAATGATGACATCTCCCACTTGTTCTGCATCCTCTCACTCACCACAACTAACACACCATTTCTAGTCTGCCCCCCCCCCCCCCGAAAATTAGACTCTGGATCCAAACCTAAGTGGCTTTGCTGCACTTCTCTTCCAATTTGTCTCTGGGAAACAGAGAATGCCCAGCCTCATCCTTACTATCATGTCCCCCATTTCCAAAGCTGCATCCTGCCAGTGAACCTATACTGAATGTAGAAATCCTTAGTTCATGTTTGACAGCATTCACTCAATAGAGCTATCTCATGTAACCCAAACTGGGTAAGTGGACACCGACCAGCCATTAATTATTGACCCAGGGCTGCTGGGTTTTATGGTGGGTGAACATTAGCCAGTAGGGCCACACAGACCCCTACCACAGTTAGTATGGGTGCTTGGAGTAGGTCAGAGTAGGCACGGTCCTCAACCTACTTATCACTGGCAAATACCATGCTCATTTTTGGAGACCAAATAACATACAGCTAATTTGTATGCCATTGAGTTGCTATCCATAACACAGCACACAGTCTGTGATCTGTTTTCTCCTATCTAGAGGATTCTGCGCACCACAGTTAATGGCCATAGCAGATGGTCTATTCAATTCTTCCCGAGCAGGCTTCAATGTCAAAAAATATCTCAATTATACTGTAAATACTTTGCAATGCTATAATTTATAATTCTTCTCTTTATTTAAGAAGTTTCAGCAAATATCACAGTTATGCCATTAAAAGGTAACAAAAATATTCAGTCATATGATTAAAACTTCAGCATATCTAATGGAAACCTGGAGTTATGTTTTTCAAACAATTAACTCTCCACCACATCTTGTGAAATAGAATATTTGCAATAGGATGCCATACTTCAGTCATGCAAATACAAAAACAACTTCTTATATGATTAATTCTTCACCATTTTCCAGATTAACTTGGCGCTAAGTATTTTCATATAATACTTGAAAGTGTCAAAAAGTGCCACAATCATACAATGATATGATTCCACTTCACTTTAATCCATCTCTAATCTAATCCATCTATCTACATACCCTTTTTCCCACTTTTATACATGGGGTTAAGGTGTCAGATCAACAGTGACAACCATCTAGAGTCAACAGTAACACAGCATTTTTATACAGCTGATACTTCACCATACACTATATTTTAAGCTGTTGCATTTCAAAACTTATTTACTATAGACCCTTACTCAAAACATTACAAGAGGTAAAGTAGAAGAGTAGTGCAAATCAGATGTCCTTGATAAAATGTATCCTTTTAATACCACACAGGTTTAACAATATGGCAAACCTGAATCCCTAATGTCTTGTCAAGGCTTATGTGTGTAATGACCACATCTAAACCATCCATTCCAGGGACTGCACATGTAAACAATCATTGTTTCCTCCATTGAACACACATTGTCCTCCCATTCGTCACCAGTTTCTCAAGCAGTATCCACGTATTGATATCTGACGTCCTTTGCACCCAGATTCATTAATCTCACTACTAGTCCCTTTGCTTTACTACTGTGTCACATAGATTCCCAAAAATTAACAAATCACCATTCCAGAACAACTTTAGTGTAACATGTGCTGTCACTTTTTATGCCAACCTTTTTTGTTTACATACCTTTACTGCTTCTACAAATTGCAGACAAAGTTTCCGAGTCTTTTCAGAAGGATCATATTCTTCAAACATAGGTTAACCAGCCACTGAAATAAGTCTGCCACACTAGCCTGAAATCTTGCTGTTTTTCATAACATGTTACAAAACTCAGTACAGGTCTAGGCTTCCCATACTTGGCATCTAACTGAAATACAATACCCAGCAAATCTCTTGTAAACCCTGGCCAGTTCCCCATCTTGGTTACATAGTTACATAATTCATCAACATTTCTCCTCCCTCATTTTCTAAAACTCCATATAATATTACATTTTTCCTCCTTCTTTTGACATATATTGCTTGCCTGTTCAATTTGTTTTGCAGTCTCTGCTGTTTTTTCCCCCATTACTTCTATGATTTGTCATTTTGCACAGCATTTTGCTGGTCATGCAAAAACTCTGCATCCTCCACTCTATGTACTTGGAAATTCTTTTAAGTATGCGGTAAATAAGTCTGTTATGTTACACAGTTCAATTCTTACTACCTTCAAGCTGTTAATCATAACACCCTTCTCAGGTCTCTAACAATAAAAGCAGAATGGCTTCCCTGCTTTGACTCACTGCCCTCTCCACAGCCAAACTGTTCACTTACTATACCATCCATTGGATCTTGTACTACTCAATAAATAATACCTTCATTTTTTTACACCAAAATTCATTTTTGCATTAACTACTCCTAATTTAGAAACTATCATATTTAATTATCAGAAATCAGGGCAGTTTGAGGAAGCAACTGCCCTCGCCAAGCACTGCAAGACTCCCTTTCACTTAAACCTTCAAAAAGATGGTACTGTATAATCCTATGTGGTCATTTCTTCATTTTCAGTAATTCTCTGTGTTTCTTGCATCCACAGGATCTCAACTATTTTACACTCCATTGTTTGCATTTATCAATGTACAGTACTCCAAATTGTGTCTTGCAGAACATAAACCCTCTTCCAAAAACATCACAGCTAGTGACTGGGTATCCATGTCCGATAGGCTCCGAGTCGACCTCGAAGAGGCCACCGACTCGGATCTGGCTGGTCTGCGCAATGGGGAGGAAGGCCTTGGGTCCGAATGTTCCAAAGGCTCTGGTGAGAAACGAGGAGACCAGAGCCATGGAGAAACAGGCCTCAAGGTCTTAGATGGGGGACTGAGAAAGAGCTCCCTGTCTGGGGATCTCTTACAATGCCTGTCCTTCTTTGTCTCCCTTTCCTCTCTGCGCCTTTCTTTATCTTTTTCTTTCTCTTTTTCTTTGTCAGCCACGCTGACTGAAGATTTGCCCTTAGAAGACCCATCGCCAGAAGAAGAGGGAGGTTGAGTCCCTGTCTGGGTGGGAGGTGGTACACTAGAGACCAAGGCCGAGGCAGATTCCAGCATGGTAGCAGGGAGAAGGCCTTTGGCAACTAACGTGGTCTTCCGATCCCTAAGAGCCCTAGGGTTAAAACCAGAACAGACAGCACATTGAGTGGACAAATGTGCCACTCCCAAGCAAATTACACACAGAGTGTGACCATTGGCCAGGGAGAGCTTATGGCCACACTCTGTACATTTTTTAAAGACAGGCTTCGGCTGATCAGCCATAGTCCTGCACTCAAAGGTACAAACACTACCTCTCCAAAAAAACACACACAACACAGGAGGGGAAGGGCAGGTCTAACTACTACTCTATACAAAACGTTTTTTTTTTTTTTTTTAAACACCGACGACCAAGCGAGATACTACACAAGGGGAGGAAGGGAAAATATTCACTCAAGCATACCTAGATACCAAAAAAAATACCACTTACTATCCCTGAGCTCTGAGCAAAGGAGACCACGATGCACACTACTGGCACGGCAAACGAGATCTGAGGGAAGAGAGAATTATGGGTAAGGGGAGGAGCTCGGTGCTTGGAGCAGATGCTAGAAAAAAAGTTGCCGGCTCGGATCCGATACGGATCCGTATACCCACAGGTTGCAGATAAAATTAAGTTAACTACTTTAGATCTTGCATTTACGTGTATCTTGTACTGCTTTTACAGATGTCATGAGCTCTTTTAGTCCACTGTCTTAAGCTGCCATTATTCACAGTTCATCTTTCGGTTCAAGTTCACCTCTCTTTGAACATTTATGCATCAAATCCTGAACATACGATTGCTCTGGTAGTTATATGCATTTACCACTATAATTGTGGGTCTTCAACTTTCATTTATTTATTTCTTCTATTTTTTCAGACCTCAATCTTTATATCCATTCTTTTGCATCTCTGTCCTTTCTGTTGCAACACTTTTGGCTTCTGAAAATAATAACTTTCATTAGGTTTGCATTTGTTGCATCCCTACACTGAAGGTCAATATTGTTATTAAATTCTGGGGAGGTCCATACACACTCCTATAAGCTGTAAAGTCTCAAAAGGAAAAGTCAAATGAAAAGGAAACAAGGTGCTTGAACATCTCCTCTGTCTTATCAAAATAGATTTAACCACCACTGGATACCCCAATTTAGCCAAATAGCAATGCAGCCCCCTCTCTTTTATCCTGCTGCTGGGGCTATTAGAACAAGTCTTCATGTGAGTAAGCAGAAGGCATAGGGTGTTGGACAAACCATGGCCCACACAAGGAGGATATGCCTGCGACTGGGCTTGACAAGGCATTGACAAGAGATCCTGGAGAGTAAAATCACACATGTGAGACAAACTTCCACGAACAATCCAACTAAATGCCAGCTCTTCCATACCAATTTCATAGACCCTAGCATAGTCTCACCTAATGCCTTCTCCTAAATAAAGGCTGACCAATTTTGTTGGCATTGGGGAAGGAAGGAGTCCTTAGTGACGAAGCCTTGGCACAGAATACGGGTAAAGGGTAAAAAGATAAGGGGTTGACTCAAGAAGCTATTCCCCAAGGTCAAGAAGAAGAGATGCAGGGCCAAGATGATCATTCTGGGGACAGACAATGCAAAGACACTGGGTTTTCCCCTAGACTTCTTACATGTTACTAAAAACAGAGAAAAGGAATAGAACTTGGCATCTGCTAAACACATTGCTCTCCATCCCAGAGAAGCCCAAGAGGCAGCACAAAATGTCCATTTACATCTGTGAGTAAAAGGTCACAGACAATTCTTCAAAGCCTCAGGTGCAAGACTGGTAAACTACTAATCAACATTTCCTCTATTTTTATTTACTGTTTTTCACTTCTCTGTTGGGAAGCAGCAAATATATGCAAACCTCAAATTACTAAAATCTTCTGTGCATAACAGTTATGCAAGTCACATAGCAGTTAATTATAAAAAACACAGTAATATACATATGGCAAAAGTTAGTCATACAATAAAGTATTGAACAACTAAAGCTTTCCCCATGTTTCACTGACAGGAAACTGTATAAGCCTTTGGTTAGCTGAAACAAACAAACCAAAGCTTCAACTGGATGAAGCAAAGCATAAAAAATGTTTTTTGCAGAGGGCTTCGCCTGAATACCCTACCCTACATTCTCCTCTTAAATATACTAACTCCATTGTCACACAACCTTGTCTTATTTTGTTTTCAGAACTTTCTGAATTAACGAAAAGCATACCTGAAGTTCTCAGTCTGTTAAAAGAAAAAACAATCCATCTTTCAAACTATCTAATGAGGAATAATATAGAACACAGGGCTCTAGATGGATTGTTGTAGTAAATAAATCCACTTTTGAAAGTTCACATATAGGTATAATTTGTCAATTTTTTTTTATGTTTCCATTCATGAGCAAGTGAAACTTATTTCTTGTTCAAAGCATTCAATAACTAGTTCTGTAAGTCTGGAACATGAACTTCTAGTATGTGCAAACAAAATCTGTCTTGTTTCTTTGCAAGTTTTACAACTTCTTTGTTATGGACTCTTACTAGCAAAACTACTACTACAAAAGTATTTTGGGGACAAAATAGAAAGGAAAGAAAGATGTATACAATGCTGTAATGTTATGACAATGAGGGTCATGGCTACATGCGGCTAGGTCTGGGTCTTGGTTTTTAGTATCCACATGCAAGCTGTGCATAATTTAACAAGTCACTTACAGACCAGTGCACCTTTTTTAAAATATCTAGTAACTCTAAGTGGGCTGATCCATAAACCACAAACTGGACACAAGGGCAAGAATATACACAATATATATCTGTCTGTGTGTGTGTACATATGGGCACATGTAGGTATACACTTTTTTTTTTGTTTACTTCATGTAGCCAATCAACCACCATGTTTTTGAAAAGTGGCAAGAACTTGAGAACATAGAGAAATTCTACTACAGGATAAAATACCTTCTTCATCTCTTCTTCATGTAAGAGAAAGTACAATTTTGTACCTACCATAAATGTAGATGTTCGAGTGCTCATACAGCTGCAGTCATTACAGATGGTTATCCTGCCATCAGGCGGGTCCTCGGTCAGCCGAATTCCAAAGTCTAGGTCCGGCGTCGGTTGTCGTCGCTTCTTCCCTGACGTCAGTGTGGCAGGGGTATAAAAGAGGCAGCCAACGCCATTTTCTTCAGTTTTTCTTGCCCCAGATGTCAGGTGCCCCCAGAAGGAAGGCAAAACATAATGTTATGCAAACATGCAGTATAGATAAATCAAAAAACAGTAGTTGCAAGCAAATACACCATAAAAGAATACCCCAAATAGGTTGTATGATAAAGGTGTTTGTCATAAGGCCTGTCCTAAGAGGGGACGGGTAACCTGGACTGCAGCTGTATGAGCACTCGAACATCTACATTTATGGTAGGTACAAAACTGTACTATGTTCATCGTGCATACAGCTGCAGTCATTACAGATGGGAAGAATCCCAAAGCTAAGTAAGGGTGGTAGGCACTAAGTGGAACTAGGAGGGGCTAGGATGCCCTGCAGGACTGCTGTGGCAAAGCCCGCTCTAGATTTTGAGTATAGTGGAAGGTGGTAGTGCTTGGAGAAAGTGTGCACTGAACTCCAAGTAGCTGCTTCCAAAATGTCCTTGGTAGGGACCCCCCTGAGGAAAGCTGCAGAGGTAGCTGTGGCCCTGGTGGTGTGGGATCTGATGTACGCAGGCACAGATTTTCCATGAAATGAGTAACAAAAGCGTATGCAGTGGGCTATCCATTTTGAAATTGTCTGTTTGGAAATAGCCTTTCCTTGAGCACCTGTAGCATAAGACACAAAGAGTTGCTCAGATTTCCTGAATGGCTTTGTTCTGTCCAAATAATAACGAAGTTGTCTGTGAATGTCCAAGGAATGTAGTAGTCTCTCCCCTTTGTTCTGTGGATTTGGATAAAAGGTAGGTAAGTGGATAGTCTGATTCAAAGCTACACTGGATACTACCTTTGGCATGAAGGTAGGGTTGGTTCGTAAGGAAACTCAGTCCTGATGGAAAATGATGAATGGTTGCACAGCCATGAGGGCCTGTAGTTCAGAAACCCTGCCTGCTGAGGTGATAGAGAAGGAAGGCTGTTTTCCATGACAAGTATTGTAGCTCTGTTGAAGAAGCTGGCTCAAAGGGGGGCAGGGTCAGCTTTTCCAATACAAAGTTGCGGTCCCAAGCTGGAACTGGTTGTTTCCTTGGGGGCTTTATATTTTTTGCCCATCTGAGGAACTGCCTTAAGAGAGGATGTGAGAATAAAGGAGGGTCTGTGTTGTATTGTGCAGAAATGGCTAAAGCGTGGATCTTGATGGAGGAGAAGGAAAGGCCACTGTTTAACATCTCAGCTAGGTACTGTAAAATTTGAGGTATATTTATTACCCAAGGATTCTGGCCCTTTTCTTGATTCCAGGCACAAAATCGTTTCCATTTGGCAGAGTAGGCTTTTCTAGTAGAAGGTCTTCTGGCCTCCAAGATGACATCCTGCACCTCTCCTTGGAGAGGAGAGTCTGTTGAGAAATTAAGGTATTCTCCATGCAGCTAGATTTAGGGTTTTGAGCTGGCTGTGAAGGGTTTTGTAGTTGTGCTGGGACAACAGAAGAGGGACTAGAGGTAGGATCCATGATGGGGAGTGTGTCAGACTCTTTAGGAGCGGATACCAGTGTTGTCTTGGCCAGTCTGGAGCAATGAGAGTCATTTGTGGCCTCTCTGCTCTGGCTTGTAATAGAACTTTGGTCAGTAGAGGCAGATGAGGGAAGGCATAGACTGTCAATGTTGACCAATTGAAAGAGAGTGCGTCCACTTTCCAGGCCTGTGGATGATAGGTCCTTGAACAAAAATTTTTTCAACTGGTAATTTCTGCAAATAGATCTATGTCTGGCTGTCCCCATGCCTGAGTTATCTTTGAGAAAACTTGAGGATGCAACTTCCATTTGTGTGGATCTGTCATATTTCTGCTTAGGTTGTCTGCCAGTGTGTTTTCATTCCCTGGCAGGAATTGTGCCTGTAGCTGAATTTGCAATTCCAGTGCTGTGTTCCATAGGGTCATGGCTTGCCTGCACAGGGGGTATGAATGAGTTCCTCCCTGTTTGTTTATGTACCACATGACTGTGGTGTTGTCTGTCCTTATCAGTAACTGGCCTGGATGCAGTAGGTCTTTGAAAGTCATAAGAGCATTGTGCACGGCTAGCATCTCTTTTTGGTTGATGTGTAGGTGCTTCTCTTTTTGGGACCATTTTCCCTGAATGCACTGATCTGCCATGTGTGCTCCCCAGGCGTAGTCTGAGGCGTCTGTTGTAATGATTTGAGTCGCTTGAGGTACACAAAAAAGGGAGACCTGTGTTTCTTTGGCATGCTTGAGCCCACCACAAAAATTCCTTTTGAAGGCATGGAATGAGTGGGATAATTGTTTCCAAGCTGTGGCTGTGTTGAGACCATAAGTTTTTTAGGTACCATTGTAGTTTCCTCATATGTAGCTTTGCACATGGGATTAGAAGGATGCAAGATGCCATGAATCCCAGAGCCTGCAGGACTTTCCTTGCAGTTAGCCTGGTGAAAGTTGCCTGGTGAAAGTTGCCATTTTGCTGAAGTATTGAGACAGTTGCCCTTGTTTGTCTGGCGTGAGGTAGGCCATCTGGGTGATTGTATTTAAGCTGGCACCCAGGAAAATTATCTGTTGAGAAGGTATTAGTTTTGATTTCTTTTTGTTCACTGTGTATCCCAGGAAGTTTAACAGTTTTATTACAAACGCCAGATGCTGCAACAGAATGTCCTTGCTGTCCGCTTGGATCAGGCAGTCGTCCAGATATGGGTAGATTTGTATTCCTTGTAGTCTGCAGAAGGCAATTACTGATGCCAGGCATTTCGTAAACACTCTGGGCGCAGTAGATAAGCCAAAGGGCAATGCAGAGAATTGGTAATGGGTTGAACCTGCAAGAAATCTGAGGTATCTTCTGCAATCTTGTCTGATAGGGACATGCAGGTATGCCTCCTTGAGGTCCAATGTTACCAGCCAAGACTCCTTGCCCAGCATGGGAAGAAGCTGCTGTAATGTGAGCATCTTGAATTTTGGCACCTGTAGGTATAGTGTTTAGGATGGATAGGTCTAAGATAGGTCTCCAATCTTTGTCTTTCCTTGGTACCAGGAATAGTCTGGAATAAAAACCTTGACCTTGTTCTTTTGTAGGTACCTGTTGAATCGCTTTCATATCCATGAGAGCGGAAATTTGTCTTTGTGCCTCTGCCCTTTGATTTTGTGGCAGGTTTGGCATGCCTCTCATTTTTGGAAGGGTGTGAAAGTGGAACCTGTAGCCTCTGTCTATAATGTCCAGAATGTAAACCACCAACGACCAGCAAAAAATGATAGTGAACACGCAGTAATGAAGAAATAATGATTATTTATTTATAATTCCTTCAAATCCAGACCGGTTTCGGCTATTCAGCCTTTATCAATGAATACAATAAAGTTTTTTTGAATGAAATGAAGCAGCCTGCATTTATACTAGTCTCTGATTACATGGAAGCAATATTACAGCACCACCCAGTGGCTGGAGTAACATAATGTCCAGAATCCATTTGTCTTTTGTAACAATATGCCAATTTTTTGAAAATAATGCCAGTTTTCCGCCCAAAGGTGCTGCCATTAAAGCTTTGCTTGGCAGGTATAGGGGGAAGTCATTGTGTCTGTTTTCTAAATGACTGTGATCTATCTTCCCCACCTCTTGGGGTTGGTGCTTGCCATTGTCTTGCTCTGTAAGATCCTTGAGGTTGTCCTCTACCCCTTGGGCGTCTGTATCTGCCCCTTTGAGGTCTGTCCATGGCTGGAAAGGACCAATTTTTTGAAGGCCAGTTTCTGCTGAAGCGTGGAGGTTGTACCTGCAGGAAATCTTTCACTGTTTGCATTGATTTAGCTTTTTCCTCCATTTTCTTTAGTACCTCCTCAGCTTTAACACCAAACAATACATCTTTCTGAAGTGGTGCATCTAATAACTTTGCTTTGACATGATCTGGTAAGGTTTGCTCTTTGAGCCAAGCATGTCTACGTATAACAGACCCCGTGACAGCAGCTCTACATGAGGCCTCTAAAGCATCAAAACCACACTGCAAGGTATGTTTACCCACTTGCTCTGCACCATGCAACAAATCCTGCAACTCTTTCAAATCTGGTTGTTCTGTTTGTGTCATTTTGCTTTTCAACTGAGATAACAAAAACTGTTGGTACTTTAACATATGGAATTGACAGTTTAATGCCCTCATGGTTAAAGTGGCAGATGTATACACCTTTTTCCCCCATCTTTCTAATGCTCTGGAATCTCTCTCTGAAGGTAAAGGGTTTTTAGCAGTAGAGGCCTTTATTCCCTTGGGACCCTGTGAAATAGTTTCTGGGTCAGCAGTATGGCTTTTTATAAAGAAACTGGTGAGAATCAGGAACCCGGTAATACCTGTCTGGTTTAACAGGGGCTGGAGGTAAAGAATCTGGATTAAGGCTGGCTTCTGTGTACACATCATCCAAAATATCTAAAACAGGAGGGACAGCCAGGGGCCTATGCTGGGGGAGCAGTAGAAATTCCCTGAGCCTTTTCTTGGAATCTGAGTAATCTTGGCCTTCCCAGTGAAAGTGTTCCCTCAATGTATGCAGGGTTTCCCCAAAAGAGTAATCCTCAAGGGGGGAGACCGAGGGAATAGACTCCTCAGCATCAGAGTCTTCGAAAGGGGAATAGGCAAAATCCTGGTCCTCAGAGTGTTCTGAGGTAATAGAAGCCTGGTCTGAGGAAGGGTAGTCTTCCTCCAATCTGGGTCTTTTGTCAGGGGGGGGTTGAGAACCCCTGATGAGAGTAATCAAATCCTCAGCCATTTTAAGCATTTGCTTTTTAGGCATGGGGCCTTGAGAGGAGGTCTGAGGACCCTGTTTTTTAGTTTTCATGGCTGCTTTAGATTTAGTGAAGGATTTAATAGAGAAGGTGGAAGGCCTGAAGACGCCTTCAGAAATGGCAGGCCTGACTAAATTTTGAGTTTCCCCGCCAAGAGTGGCGTCGGTATCTGCAGTAGGAATGGAGACCGAGGAGCCTGCGACCTCGGGTACTGAAGTCACCGGTAATGTAGTTTCATCGGTATTCAGGGGCTGCGTAGGCGCCCCGCTGAGAACCGGTAGTCGGCCTAAGCGTGGTCTCAGTACTCAGTGCGGACCTCGGATGTCGGTCCTTATCTTTGCGTCTTTTGCTCAAAACTGGTGTCGATGTATCCGACGACATGATATAATTAAATTTTTTGCCAAAATAATGAAGGGCGAACTCCGCCCAGCGCTTAATAGTGCATTTGTTGAACCTACCACAAAAACGGCAGGCCGAGACGTTGTGGTCTGGGCCTAAGCAAGGTATACAGAAAGAGTGGAAATCCTTATGCGGTATTTGCTTCCCACAAGAAATGCAATTATTAACTTTGTCTGACATCGGTCTGAGGCAAGAAAAGTTTCCCCAGCGGGGTACTTAGCTTTAAAGAAGACTTCGGCTGAAATACTTTCGTAAATCTCAGGAGCTGGCCGACCGGCACTTGCAAACTGCTTCTGCTTCGGGCACCGCGTGGCAAGAAAGACTGAAGAAAATGGCGTCGGCTGCCTCTTTTATACCCCTGCCACACTGACGTCAAGGAAGAAGCGACGACAACCGACGCCGGACCTAGACTTTGGAATTCGGCCGACCGAGGACCCGCCTGATGGCAGGATAACCATCTGTAATGACTGCAGCTGTATGCACGATGAACATCACTATGTTTACATATTGTAAAAACAAACAAATACAACATGGGTTTTAAAGTGGGATGACACAGCTCCTTACTTACCTTCTCCCTTGTTGACCGCTATAGGCTCTGTTGCAGACTAGCAACACAATCTTGTCACTTGCCATTGTCCTGCTAGATAACAACTCAAACTTCCCAGCTCCTTGTCCATTTGAGGTGAGGTAGTGTTCAGCACCATACTTCAGGTTATTCTGGTTCAGGTTTGCATGACGTCCTAAGTGCACAATAGAAATGAGTGAATTATCAGTTCTACATTTTTTCACCCTATCAATTTACTACATTTATCAAACTGCTTTTATAGTAACACTTTACCAGTAAATAAGTCAGCTGTGGATTACTAAAAAGTTATACAGAAATTCGCAGATTGCTCATAGGTTCAAAACAATCTCTTGAAACTAATGAGAGGTGTAATAGTATCACACTCTAAGCACGACTACACCCAGATGACTTTCATCAGTGTGTTCTTGATAACCATACATAATGATGAAAACAGAACCATGCTACACTACTAAGCCTTGCTAGGCAGGGAAAGATGAAGAGGGATGGTAGGACATCTTGCAAAGCAAATACTCTTGTTCAGCAATATATCAACAGAACTCTAATTAACAGCTTCTCTGAGGTTATATTATATATCTCCTTGTGTCTTCAAGCATATATTGTAGTACATATGTTTCAAGATAAAGAGCAGTCTAGAGATGGTTACTATCTCCTTCTAAGTGTATTTCACCTTCTGCTTCTTTTCTGTCCTTGCCTTCAATCTTCACCCATTTTGACAAGTGCATTCCATGGGTCTGCAACCCCCTGTGTAAAGAAGTTCAAAGACACAGGGAGATGTCAGTCCCTACAGTCTGATGCCAGAGCCGCAAACTCCCCTCATGCCTTCCTGTCCAGGATAATTCCATCACAGCTCCCTAACAATATCTTAAAATCAGTGACATGCCCCTCTTCTTTGTTGTCATCTCCAAAGAGAAGAGTCTATGTTTGCATCCCATTCCACAGATCTTTTCTAACAAGTTCTCATTTGGAATCTCTCTAGCAGCCTGATCAATGTACAGTCTGCCCATGGGTTTGTATAGTCTTGATAAAACTTCTTTGCTGCTATATATTTTCCACCCTGAGGATACACAGTGCAATCTGTTTGCTGCTGCTAATGCTGTCTAACTTAATCATTCTTCTTGTGGTCCAATCCAAGTATGCTTCAAGATTCTTTTCTTGCTCTGTTCTTACAGCAATATGCACAGAAATGGACATGTAAAATACCCAAGCTTGGAACAGGGTAATTATTCATGGGGGACGTGAACAATTACAGATCTGAATATGCCCAGAACAGACTGGAAGATTCCATACTGTCTGTGAAATAGGAGTAGACTAAGGCTTTTGGATCATAAGGAGATCAGCCAGCTGAGGGAGGACTGCACCAGAAAGGATAAAATTTTGAACACAGTCTTAACCAATGCAAGAGTTGTCAAGGACACCCATGTTAAAACACCTTTAGTCAACAATGGTAATGCCACTTTGTGTTTTAGAACAAGAGTTAGAATTTATTTTGAATTTGTTAATCAGGATAGAGTGCTCCTCGATTTGGGCAATTTCTAGGCTCAGCAAGGATATTGCACAATAAAACTTTTCTTACACTGGCTAATAATAAACAAACACAAGAAACTGTTAATTACACATCCTTAAGTAGTCAGAGATTTGAGCATACACATTGTATGACATACTTCAAAAGTGCTGACTGTTACAATAATTATAAACTGAAAAAAAAGAGAAGTGGAAAACAATTTGCAACTCATAGTCATAAAGAAGCATAAATCCATTTCCAAACTCTTAACACATTTTTTTCTTAGTACCATGTCCTCTCTGGTGAAATATGCGACCCCCACTAAAAGTCCTGCCCTATCTAATTTTAATCCCCTTTCGTAAACACAAGAAAACTCCTTCAAATACATTAGAGTATCACTCTTTTACTACTATTCTCTCCATTTTATTTTTATCTAACTCTGAATTCCCCAGAAATATTGCCCCATATCCAGGTAATGGCTTCATGCACTTGTACTCCTGTAGTCTTGCTGGGTTGCTCTCTCTTAGTCTCCAACTTCTCTCTTTACTACTCCAAGCACATTTTCTAAGGTTAGGCTTTCCTCTGTCTTCCATTTCCTTGTAATTCCTTTTTTGGTAGCAAGATTTAGTGTCCCTAGGACAATTTTACTGAACCTACATTTTTTTTGCTCTGTATCAGAGTCCTTGAATGCTATCATATCCCCCCCCCCCGGGAATGCCAGGTCCTAGTTTTGTAATTCTCTGGTCTGCACTTACAACATTCAAGTTCCACCATATGGAACACACTGATGGTGCATGCGTGTGTGTGTGTGTGTGTGTGTGTGTGTGTGTGTGTGTGTGTGTGTGTGTGTGTGTCTCTCTCCCAGTGGCCTGTCTCTCTCTCTTACTTATGGCTCAATGGCCTGTCTCTCGCTCTCCCTCTCTCTATCCCACTTTTGCTCTCTCTCTCTCTAAGCTAGATGATCCATCTCTTTCTTCCTCTCTCTCTCCCTCCCACTTTATAGGCCTGACAGCCTCTCACATATTCTCTCTCTTCCCCTCTAAAGGCCCGGCAACCTCTCTCCCACCTCCCACCCCTTAGTCCAATGGCCTCTCTCTCTCTTGCTTGTTCTTTCTCCCTCTGGGCCAAATAGCCTCTCTCTTTTTCTCTCTCTCTCTTTTCCTCCCTCTTCCTTCTCTCTACAGGCCTAACAGCCTCTCACTCTCTTCCCCTTTACAGGAACAGCAGCCCTCCCATCTATCCATCTACAGACCAGACAGCCCCCCCCCGTCTATAGGCCTGATTAGCTTGTGTCTCTCTCTCTCTCTTCCTCTCTAGGCCTGACAGCGTCTCTCTCTAGGATCAATGGCTTCTATCTTTCATTCCCTCTTTCTAGACCTGGTGGGCACTCTCTGTCTAGGCCAGATGGCCTGTCCCTTTCTAGGTCACAATGCCCCCCAGTGTGTGTGTGTGTGTGTGTGTGTATGTATATATATATATATATATATATATATATATATATATATATATATATATATATACACACACACACACACACACACACACACACACACACACACACACACACACACACACACACTCACACATATATAAAAATTAATAAAACTCTAGCCATATACCCCCCTTTTCTTATTCTGGTACATGGAGTTGAGGTGACATTTCATAAGGAGTAATCATCTACAGCCAATGTTCACACTGATGGGTGGGCATGCCTAGACACACACATATATTAGACAATGTAACCTAGCACCAAAGAAATGCAGTTTTTTACCCTTAAGGGTAGTGCACACTTTCCTTAAAGAAGAACAAAGCAAAAAAAAAACTAGTTGTACAGGAATGACATCAGCATATGAATTACTATAACAGACTGTTGTCATAAGTTCTTATGCAAGATCCATGTCAGAGAGAGAGACAGAGTGTGTGTGTGCGTGCATATAAAACATACACAAACACGCATGTATAAGGTATATATATATATATATATATATATATATATATATATATATATATATATATTATATGCATGTATGTATACATACACCCACACAAACGTATTTGTTGGTGTTTACTTGATTTCCCCTGGGCCATGCTGTAGCTGTTCCCAGCCCTCGAACCCATATACTCCATAATACTAACCTGTTTTTCCTACTCCACACAAAGCTCCTAGCTTTCCTCAGTCTTTTTACTTGTCTTCTTATTTTATTTTTGGCTTTTCTCTTTTGGCTATTCTAAATTGCTCTCCCAAGATTTTAAGCCCCAGGAACATTCCCTCAGGATATTTCATCCCGTCTTCAGTGCCTGACCTCATCTTCCACATTTAATTCCACTCACAATTGGAAATAAAAAGCTACACACCTTCAACTTAAGGTTCACTTGGGTAGTAATGAGCACTATGCATCCAGTTCCTGCATCACCTTGGTGGACACTTGTCCCCAGGACTCCTACTCCACAGTAGTCTCACAAGCAATCGCAGCAATGCTTGATCCACTTAATTCAATGGGTATTGCTTAAAGTACAGTTGTGTACCTACCATAAATGTAGATGTTTGAGTGTATTCACTGTTGCATTACTCTTGGGTTATCCTGCTGGTAGGCTACCCTCAGTCAGCCAGAATTCCAAAGTCTAGGTCCGGCGTCAGTTGCTGTCGCCTCTTCCCTGACGTCAGTGTGCCAGGGGTATAAAAGATGCAGCCGACGCCATTTTATTCAGTTTTTCTTGCCCCAGATGTCAGGTGCCCCAAATTGGTAGGCTGAAAAATATGCCAATGAGTAATGCATGCACAAAAATAACATTTCCTTCATCTACAAGCATATATACCAAAAAGGTTGTATAGGATAGAGAAGTGCAGATAAGTCCCAGCAAAGAGAAGGGGGGTGGTGGGTGGGTAACATTGACTGCAACAGTGAATACACTCGAACATCTACATTTATGGTAGGTACACAACTGTACTATGTTCATCGTGTTTCACTGTTGCAGTCATTACTCTTGGGTAGAATCCCAAAGCTGAGGATGGGTGGCTGGGTTAAATAGGATTAGGAGAGGCTATGAGGCCCTGCAGAACTGCAGTGGCGAAGCCTGCTCTGGACTTAGAGAGGCAAGTGGTAGTGCTTTGTAAAGGTGTGCACTGAACTCCAAGTTGCAGCCTCTAAGATATCTTTGGTTGGTACTCCTCTGAGGAAGGCTGCTGAAGTGGCTGCTGCTCTGGTGGAATGAGGCCTAATGCCCTTAGGCACTGATTTGCCATGTTGAAAACAGCAGAAAAGGATGCAATGGCCTATCCATTTAGAAATGGTCTGTTTTGAGATCCTGCAGCATATGACACTAAAAGTTGCTCAGTCTTTCTGAAAGCTTTAGTTCTGTCCAAGTAGAAGCGCAGCTACCTGTGTTATGTCCAAAGAATGCAGAATTTTCTCACCCTTGTTCTGTGGATTTGGGTAAAAGGTAGGCAAGTGAATTGTTTGGTTGAGGGCCACACTGGGCACTACCTTAGGCATAAATGTAGGGTTTGTCCTCAGAGAAACCTTGTCTGGATGAAAAATTATGAAAGGTTCCACAGCCTGAGTGCTTGTAACTCCGAGACTCACCTTGTAGAGGTTATTGCTAGGAGCAGAGCTGTTTTCCAGGATATGAATTTTATATCTGCTGTTGATGCTGGTTCGAAAGGAGGCAGTGTGAGTTTTTCCAAAACATAATTGAGGTCCCCGGCCAGAATTGGTGCTCTCCTTGGAGGCCTAATGTTTTTGGTCCCTCTGAGGTACTGCCTTATTAAAGGATGAGAAAAGATAGGTGGTTCCGTATTGTAATGGGCTGAAATGGCAGAGGCATGAATTGATGAGAAAGAAAGGCCTTTGTTCAGCATCTCAGTTAGGTATTGTAAAATCTGAGGAATATTTGGTACAGACGTGTCAATGCCTTGTTCCTGGTTCCAAGCACAGAATCTCTTCCATTTTTCTGCATACGATTTTCTGGTACTGGGCCTCCTGGCCTCCAAGATAACATCCATAACAGCTTTTGAAACAGGAGTGTTCTGAATGGCTACATTATCCGCCACGCTGCCAGACTTAAGGTCCTGAGTTGGTTGTGCAGGATCTGATTGTTTTGTTGGGTCAGCAAGTGAGAAGTTTGAGGCAATATCCATGCTGGACCTTGAGACAAGCTCTTTAGGATTGGGTACCAGTGCTGGCGTGGCCAGTCTGATGCAATCAGTATCATTTTTGGCTTCTCTTGTCTGACCTTTAGGAGTACTCTGGGAAGGAGAGGCAGTGGGGGAAAAGCATATACTGTTAGATTTTTCCAGCTGAATGATAGGGCGTCCACTTTCCATGCTTGCTTGTGATAAATCCTTGTGCAAAATCACTGCAATTGACAGTTGTGAGGGGAGACAAATAGATCTATGTCTGGGCATCCCTATTTCCTTATTATCATGCTGAAGAATTTTGGATCCAGTTTCCATTTGTCGGGATGGATCCATGAGGTTTCTGCTTAGTTCGTCTGCCAGAGTATTTGTTTTTCCTGGCAGGAATTGTGCTTGCAGGTGAACTTGATAAGCCAGTGCTGTGTCCCATAAGGTCATTGCTTGTCTGCAGAGGGGGTAGGAATGTGTACCTCCCTGCTTGTTTATGTACCACATGACCGTAGTGTTGACCGTCTTTATCAGTAACTGTCCTGGATGAAGCAGGTCCTTGAAAGCTGTCAGGGCATTTTGAACAGCTAGCATCTCTTTTTGGTTGATGTGAAGATGCATCTGGTTTCCAGGCCATGTGCCCTGAATACATTTTCCTGCCAAATGGGCCCCCCAGGCATAATCTGATGCATCCGTTGTCAGTGTCTGTCTGGCTGTGGGTAAACTGAATGGGAGACCCTTGTTGTGGTGACAGGCTTCTGCCCACCATCGAAACTCCTGTTGTAGGCAGGGAATGAGTGCAATTACTGTCTCCAGGCTGTGGCAATGCTGAGTCCAAACACTTTTCAGATACCATTGCAGTTTCCTCATATGCAGTCTGGCATATGGAATTAGTAGAATGCAGGATGCCATGAAACCCAAGGCCTGCAGGATTTTCCTTGCAGATAAGTGGGGTTTTGTTGCCAATTTCTTGAAGTAAGTAGTCAGTTGCTTTTGCTTGTCTGGCGTGAGATAAGCCATCTGGGCAGTTGTATTTAAGCTTACACCCAGGAATATTATCTCTTGAGAGGGCACTAGTTTTGATTTCTTTTTGTTTACTGTGTACCCTAGGGCAATTAATAATCTTTTTACAAACACCAGATGCTTTAGAAGAGTGTCTTTGTTCTCTGCTTGAATTAGGCAGTCGTCCAAGTAGGGATATATTTGAATTCCTTTTTGTCTGCAAAACGCAATTACTGGTGCCAGGCAGTTTGTGAAGACCCTGGGCGCAGTAGATAAGCCAAAGGGCAGTGCAGATAATTAGTAATGCATTGAGCCAGCTATGAATCTGAGGTATCTTCTGCAAGACTGTCTGAGTGGGACATGCAGGTATGCCTCTTTTAGGTCCAAAGTTACGAGCCAAGCCCTCTTGCCCAGCATGGGCAGTAGCTGCTGTAGAGTCAACATCTTGAATTTTGGAACTTCCAGAAATGTATTTAGTATAGACAGGTCCAGTATTGGTCTCCAGGTTTTGTCCTTCCTGGGTACTAGGAAAAGTCTGGAGTAAAATCCTTGCCCCTGCTCTTGTTGTGGTACTTGCTGAATGGCCCTCATGTCCATGAAGGCTGTAATTTGTTTTTGTACCTCTGCCCATTGATTGTGTGGCGGGTCTGGCATGCCCTTTGACCTTGGTAGAGTGTGAAAATGGAACCTGTAGCCTTGGGACACTATGTTCAGGACCCATTTGTCTTGGGTAACCATTTGCCAATTTGATGAAAAAAGTGCTAGTTCTCCCCCTAAGGGGGCTGTCAAATAGAGGAAAGTCATTGGGACTGTTTCCTGTAAGGTTGTGATTTGTCTTCTCCACTTTTGGAGGTAGGAGCACCCCATTGTGTAGGCCTGTATGAGCCTTGGGGCTGAGATCTGCCTATGGGACGCCTGTATCTGCCCCTTTGTGGTCTGTCTGACACTGGAAAGGACCAATTTTTTGAAGGCCAGTTCCTGCTAAACCTGGGTGGCTGTACCTGTATGAAATCCTCGACTGTCTGCATGGATTTTGCTTTATCCTCTATTTTTTCTTCAACACCTCTTCTGCTTTAGTACCAAACAAAGTATCATGCTGCAATGGTGCATCTAATAATTTTGCTTTAACATGATCAGGCGGATTCTGTTCCTTTAACCAAGCATGCCTTCTAATAACAGAACCTGTAACAGCGGCCCTGCAAGAGGCCTCCAGTGAATCATTACCACATTGCAAAGTATGCTTTCCCACTTGTTCAGTTGCATGCAATAAATCCTGCAATTCCTTGTTCTCTGAGCATTCAGTATTTGTCAACATTTTCTGTTTAAGCAGTGACATTAAATATTGCTGATATTTAAGCATATGAAACTGACAATTTAAAGCCCTTACAGCCAGGGTAGCAGAAGTGTAGACTTTTTTCCCCCATCTGTCTAGAGCCCTAGAATCCCTATCAGAGGGGACGGGTTTTTTGCAGTGGAAGCTTTAACGCCCTTGGGACCCTGAGATATAGTTTCTGGGTCAGCAGCGGGGTTTTTATATAGGAATTTATGAGAATCCTGGACCCTGTAGTATCTGTCTGGCTTAGCAGGTGCAGGGGGTAAAGAGTCAGGGTACAGGCCGGACTCTGAAAATACATCATCTACAATGTCTAGAACAGGTGGAAAAGCAAGGGGTCTGTGCTGAGGAAGTAGCAGAAAGTCTCTGAGCCTTTTCTTAGATTCAGAATAATCTTGGCTCTCCCAGTGGAAATGCTCCCTCATAGTATGCAGGATTTCCCCAAAAGAATAATCCTCAGGAGGAGAGGCTGAAGGAATGGATTCTTCAGCATCAGAATCCTCATAGGGAAACATGGAGTAATCCTGTTCAGAAGAGGAATCAGACGAAACAGATACTGATCAGAAGAATCATACTCTGTCTCTTGCCTAGGCCTCTTATCAGGAGGGGGATGGGAGCCCCTGATCAAAGTAATTAGGTCTTTGGCCATTTTGAGCATCTGTTTCTTAGGCATGGAAGTCTGAGTAGGAGAATGCTGTACTTGTTTCTTTGTCTTTAGAGCTGCTTTTGTCTTTGTCTTTGAAGCTGAAGATGGCTTAATATATAGTTGTGTAGGTCTGAAGACACCCTCAGAAGCCGATGCCTACTCAGCGGCTCCGGACCCATCTGAGGGAGTGATTTCCGAGTGTCCAATACCTTGAGTATCCAGAGGCCCAGTAGGCTCCACGTGGGAGTTGGTAGCGGCCTGTGGCTCTGAGGTAGCGGGTGCCAGGGGTTGCGAAAGCACCTCACTGAGAACCGGCGACTGGCCTAGTAGAGGCTTCGCCGTCGATTTTGGACCTCGGATGCCTATCCTTGTCCTTGCGTTTTTTGTAAACTCCGGTTGTCGGCTGGTCCTATGGCATTATATAATTACATTTTCAGCCAAAGTAATGAAATGCAAAATCGAACCGACGCTTGACAGTGCGTTGGTTAAATCTAGAACAAGACCGACAGCTAGCAACGTTGAGATCAGGGCCTAGGCAAGGAATACAGTAAGAGTGAAAATCCTTATGAGGTATTTGCTTCCCACAAGAAATACAATTGTTAACTTTTTCTGACATCGGTCTGGAGCAAGAAAAAAGTTTCCCCAACAGGGTACTTAGCTTTAATGAAGACTTCAGTTCTGAAATTCGGATTTGAAAATCTCAGGAGTCAGCCGACCGTCACTTGCGAACTGCTTTTGCTTCGGGCACCGCGCGGCAAGAAAGACTGAAGAAAATGGCGTCGGCTGCATCTTTTATACCCCAGGCGCATTGACGTCAGGGAAGAGGTGACAGCAACCGACGAAGGACCTAGACTTTGGAATTCTGGCCGACTGAGGGTAGCCTGTCAGCAGGATAACCCAAGAGTAATGACTGCAACAGTGAAACACGATGAACATCTCTCCCCAAAAGCCCTTATTGTTCCTGTTTCTCTTTTGCACTTTTTGACATGGTTTTATTCAACTGAATCCATGCAGAAAACATTCCGCTCAGGCTTTTCATTTTTCAAGGTCATTTTAGGACTTAGATTTACGTTAAGTAAAGGGCAAATCTGATGAAGCTTTACAGCGAAAGCGCTGATTAATATTCTTATATCTCATGTTAACATGGAAGGCACTTTGCTTGTTATCCTTATGTTAATCTGTATTTCCATTACTTCCAGGTTTAAGTTTTGTGCTTTATACTTATGGAATTGTTTTTTAGTACAAGAACTGACAGCCAATGTGTTTTAAACTGACAGTTATGTTTTTTTTTTAGCAAAACATTTTTTTCAAATGAAAGTAACAGGAAAAAATGTTCTATAAAGCAGCAGATAAGTAAACAGTATTGTAAATGAGCACTTTCGTTCTTTTATTTTATACCAAGAACTTCTTCAGATTTGACTACTGAATCAAGTTTCCACATTTAAAACCAATTTTCAGGCCCTCCTCCAAAATGGACACACCCACAGTGATGGCCCACTGATGAACATGCCCCTACATGTCTGCAATAAATACAGGTAGCTCAGTCACATTTTTGTAAAACAGCGCTCATCTTCCTATAATAAAGAATGATTTGAAAAAGATGAACAGGCTTCTGTGTTTAATTTCTTTATCTACATTTTTATCCTCAAGACAACTATTTTTCATAGGTTCATAGGTTTATACTAGGCTATCTGCCCTAAGGCATTTATAAGCCTAGCCCAAATTTTTGTGGCTTACGCCACCCCTTATATGAAAAAATACTGTGCCCATTAGTTTGTTGTGCCTCTGTCCAGCAGTGACACAGAGATGATTCCCGGGGTAAACCTACGATCTCCCATCCATAGGTCTAGATTTCTCTTGAACAGAGTCAGCGAGGTGCTCTGCCTCACATGGACCGGGATTTTATTCCACAGCATAGGGAGTCTCTGAGTGACAAATCTATCCCTCCAGCATGTCCTATTTATATCCGTGCTAAGGTTTAAGTCGCTTGCTCTTGTGGTTTTGGTGGATTTGGATTTTTTGAGGTGGAGCATGTCCATTAATTCCGGGTTGGACATGGCCTTGTATGTCAGGCACATGTCACCTCTGAGCAGACGGTATGCGACTGAATAGAGCTGGAGTTTCTTCAATCTGGCAGCATATGACAGATTTTGGAGTCCCTTTATCCTTTTGGTGAGGAACTTTTGGGGTCTCTCCAATTGCTGCAGATGTCGGGTGAGATACATCCCGAATGGGGCATTGTACTCAATCATTGGTCTGATAAGTGAAGAGTACAGGGGAACAATGACCTCACTAGATCTGGATGTGAATCCTTCATGATCAGGTGGGCAATGTAGAAGGTCTTTCTAACCACTTTAGCAATGTGAGTGTCAAAAGAAAGGCCACTGTCAACCTGGGTCCCCAGGTCCCTGATAACCTCTTCTGTGCTTAGTGGATTGCCACCTATATGGTAGCTTGGGGTTACCTTGTTTTTCCCGAAGGGTATGACTATACATTTTTGGCGTTTAACTTCAGGCCATGGCTCTGGCACCAGCTATCTGTTTCCGTGAGTCCCTTCTGAAGGATATCCGTGTCCGATGCACTTTCCACTATGGCGCCCAGTTTGCAGTCGCCTGCAAACTTTGTCAGCCAAAGTCCTCCCATGTTGGCCTGTACTTCTGAGAAGTAGATGCCAAACAATAGGGGCCAAGGACCGACCCTGTGGGACACCACTTGTGACCGGCTTGGAGTCTGACACAGCGCCAGCAACTCTAACCCTGTGGGTTCTGTCCTTAAGCCAGTTTGCAACCCATCTTGTGACATATGGGTTTACATTTAAGCTGGTAAGTTTTTCTACAATACCCGAGTGGGGTATTGTGTCGAAAGCCTTTGCAAGGTCAAGGTAGGCTGTATGGACTGCCTTTCCCTCATCAATGGCCTTGGTGACTGTTTCGAAGAAGTCGACCAAGTTCAAAAGGCATGATCTTCCCTTGACAAAGCCACACTGGGTCGGGTCCAATGTCTGCAAGTCCCCTATATCTTTGTTTATGAGCTCCATTATGATCCTCTCCATAGCTTTGCAGACTAGACTTGTTAAGCTTATGGGGCAGTAATTACCAGGGTCCGTGAGGCCGCCTTTGTGGAGTGGGACCACAGTTGCCGTCGCCACCCTTGGGCACGTATCCTGTGGTAAGGCTGAGATTAAACAGCTGCCTTATGTGCGGGTTTAATTCCTCATTTAGCTCGTAGCACACAGCCGGGGACACCATCCGGTCCCATTGATGCTGTGTTTTAGCTTTAGAGAGAGCAGCTTTCACCTGCGCATTTGAGATGTCCGGGAGGCTACACTCGGCTGGGATAGTTATCTCTCCTTTAGGGGAGAGGGGTGAAGTTTGCCCTGAACCTGTCTGCCAGTATGTTGGCAATGTCTGTGGGTTCAGTGATTTTTGTATCATTTTGGACTAATTCTGAGCATATCTGGGAGTTTCCACCCAGGTTCCTAACATAGCTGAAAAAGGCCTTATGATTGTCCTTTGAATCCATGGCAATTTTTCTCTCAAAATTGGCCTTAGTTGATTTTATGAGTGCTCGTATTTTTTACTAATAATGATCAGGGTGACTTCCCTTTATGGATTTTGTTCTATCATGTAATAGCTTTCTCCTCTTATTGTAAAGTTTGTTAATGGCTGGGGTCCACCAGACTGGACGTTTGCCCTTTGTGGAAAGAGTCTTGGTTTTATTTGGGATTGCCTGATCCATGCAGTCCTGGAGGTGTTCATAGAAGGCATTTGTAAGGGCTTCCGCAGCTTGGGTTGTGGTTTCCACTGGCTCAGGGGCCTTGAAGGATACCACACCAGTCTTGAGTAGTGTGAAGTTTGCTTTAGAGAAGTTCTTCACTATGGTCTTTTTGTTTGGGGTGGGGGCGGATGTGGATTTCCAGTGAGATTAGTTTATGATCAGATCTCACCAATGAGGGATATACTTCCGGTGTGGAGCATTTTGTCCCCATGTTTGTGACAATGAGATCTAGTATATTTTCTCCTCTCGTGGGAACAGTGACTAGCTGTTCCATGGCATTTGAATTTATGAACTCCAGGAACCGTTGGGCTAGAAAGTTAGGGCTTGAGTAATGTTCCCAGTCTATATTCGGGTAGTTGAAGTCACCCAATATGATGGTGTTTGGAGATACATTTATACCCTCCAGGAAATTTTACTTCAAACCTAACAGTTCACACTAAAAAAGAAGAGTCCCAATCAACATTAAACAATGGCTATTATGGATACCACTTCAATGAAGGAGTATCGCCTACATGCTTCAACCTTTCCAGGGGAAAGTAGGTTATATCAACATTTCCTGTGTTCTAGGCTCACCACTATTTACCTAGTTGTTGAGTCGACACTTCTTCAACCTCACCTTTTCTGGCATTGCAGGCCATTATATTATTTTTACTTTACAATTTAAAAAGAAGGAGTACTATAACTGTCAGTGTTTCATTCAGAAGCACCTAGCTGGTTGGGACAAAGGAGGCACAAGGAGTTAAGGGGCAGATGCCAATTAGTTGGTAGTGCAGTTTTGACATTTATTTCCATATTAGCATATCCAAATATCAGTATGGAAATTCATTCCAATGGATACTGCTTTCACTTTCAGTAGTAAGCACTTTTTGCTCCTCAGGTTTCATTAGCTAAGGTGCATTAGATTGGAAGCAGACTTTTTTTTGTTCCTCAACTTGAAGTTGAGGGATGTCACACTGTGCAGCAACACTAGTCAACTATGGCTCTAGTTTCATTGCCCTTTTGAATTCATTCAATTTCCAACACAACTACTTATTTTACAAATCACACACAATTAGCGATAGGCAGCTTTAAAGACAACAGCAATTGTTTTCCCACTGGGCTTATAAGCATGCTTGCAGCCCAGTCGCAGAGCATACAGTTTCCTTTCTCAATGCCTAGTCTTCACAAGCAACATTTATCAGTTGGCAACAGTGTTCTTGTTTCAATACTTTCGATGGGTATACCAACAGTTGTTATTACATGTATTTGCAATACTGATTTGTTCATAACTTTTTAAATGTAACTTTTCACAACCTGTAACACATTACACTTGTTTAAGATACTTCATTTCCAAACGGCTTAACATAGTTTCTTCCCGTATGAACAACAAGGATTTGCAAGTTGTCTGGGATACACCAACTATTCTAGGACCCTTTCATCAAGGTGTTACACTCATAGCACAATGTCTGTATATTGCTCAGCTTCTGGCAAAATCATGCTGTTTATGTTAACATGGGCACAATGCAAGAATATTCACGGTTCAAATTCTGGCAAAATTTTGCTGTTCAACTATGCACAGGCACAATGCAAAACATCTAGAGAAAATGTCCATTCTGCCGGGACAGTATACTTTCTTTTTACAACAAACAGTCAAATGAATGGAACACACTTTTTCTTTCCTCTAAGATAGACGCAATTCAGCTCTTTAGCATCTCAGCATAAAATGAGTGTCACTGATTCACAGACACATCACACCCAATTCACTGTACTCAGCTTCTTGCAACTCAAAACAAACCAAACCTCTAAAATAAAAAAATTCATACTCTGTTTTAGTACATATTTTTAAGAGATAAACTCACTCAGCTTGTACAAGTAACAGCTTAAAATCGGTGGTGCTGTGCTTTGGGCAGAATTCAGTCTAAGCAAGCAATAATGCCTGACAGGGTGCGTATTAGTGTATAAATAATGCCGTCCTAGGGAGGTTATGAAGCCCAACATCACAGGCACTCACACACCCACACACCCAGTTTTCTATTTTTTTTTTTTTATTTTTACAACTTGGTAAACAACAAAAGCTCTGCTTAGCAAGTGTAAAATAATGATGTCCTTTAGCTCTTCTCTGTTACAGTCCGAGCTCCACAGCAGCTTAATATGCTGACATGAAGAAGTGGACTTGCTTTTCAGCAGTCTTAACTGTACATTAACACCCTGTTGGAGAAACATTTGCCCTCCAATCAGAGTAGCTGCCCATTCTCTAAAGGTAGAACATCCTATCTTGGCTACTTTCTCAGGGAAATTAACTCAAACAGCATATATTTCCACTGCTGAAAATTTCATTCAACATGCCCCTCTTTGATTGCTACATTTCATTTCATTACAAATGAAAACAGAAACATTTTCCGGGCTGAAACTAACAAGTGGTTTACTAAACAGAAACTTCAATTCTTATATTAGACACACGCTTTTACTAACAGAGACTCCAAAACATCCCACTTAACTTTAGAAACAGTAAGGTACAGAAAAGGAAAATCGCAACCTTCCCTCAGGTTTAGTCTCTGTGTTTTCAGTCCTTAGCTACAGCTTTTCTTGTGCTGTTCCCACTTCTTCCTGTATACCAGAAGCTCTCAATCATTGGCTATTATCACCCTTCTCCTGAAGGTCCATTCCAAGTTCACACCTGCATCTGTCTTGGTTCCAGTTAGTGTGATGTTTAACCTCCACAAAGTGCACTAATAAGTTCCCTTGACCTCTTCTCTCTAAGGTCCAACACAAAGACAAGAGTTACTCTGCTGCACCACTACTGAAAATCACACAGGGTAGTACTATGACCACTGGCAAGAGTATCACACTCAGAAAGATCTGAAGAAACAAAACAGCTATTGACAATGCATACTGTCAAATACAAATTCTTGCTCTAGAAAATTAAGAAGCCATCTAACAACCTGCTAGAATTGTTTGTGAGTTAAAGGACAACAATGGGATATTAAAGCAGATTGCTCAACCTGCTGTCTCTTAGTCCCTGTTCACTGATACAGCCTTGAAAAATCACCCATGCAGCTTTAAAAACTAATCCATTCAACTGTTTTCCGTTAGGCTTCCTACCTTTCCGTACTGTTTTACTTTCACTTTGAAAACCAAGTTGAAAACCTCTAGATGGCTCTGAAATGATGATGCCACATCTGCTAGAGCTCCTGCTCTAGCTATCGGGATGTTTCTTCCCCCAAAGTGATGTAATCCCCACCTGATTTGCATGCTGTATAGAAGAGCCAGTGAACCTCCCACATTGTGATGTCGTAGCTGCCTTGCCCAGCCCACTCTTAACCTAGCAAAAATGTCAAACTATAATCTCACTTTTCAGAAGAGCCCTACCGATATGTGACAAAACAGGCAGAAGCACAGTAACAACTGCAAAAACTAAGAGCATCAATTTGCAATGACCATGGGTAGACATTAATTGCATGTTTTTACATAAGAAGCAGATGTCTGTCACAATTAATCGACAACACTACATCAGATTACAAGAAATGTGCAATACTGTAATTTTCTTAAATTGCCACTTAAAAAAGCATGTGGGTGCTGTCAAGCAAGTCTGTGAAATATTTTGTGTTTATAGTGCATCATTTGTTAGCTATTTAACCAAACAGGAAGGAAAAATAAGTGGGAGTTTGATGCTTTGCAAAACAGTGATTATTCCCAGTGCTATGGAGCTTGGTTCTAAATTTGACAGGAGAAGTGCAACAAAAAAGTCTCCCACTGTAAGGAAGGAAAGGCTGAGAGGAAAACAGTACATTAGTCAGGTCACCTGCTGTGAGCTGTCAATCACATGCAGATAATGGGTCAAATTACCCTTAGCTCTTTGACAGCTAGGGAAGGTAGATGTGAAGGGGGAGGGGAGATACCGTGAAGAACTAGATTTCAGCCTTCACAAAAGAAAACAAGTTAGCATTTCTAAGAAGAAAGAGCAATAAAATGCACTTTTCAGTTCTGTTCTGTAGCATTTGCACTGCTTGTGTTTGAAGTAGTCATTGAAAAAGGATAAACTTTTAACCAAAAGTAGGTGAATATAACAGCAGTGAATGCCTGTAAAATCAGTGCACTGACAGGAGCTTTGGAAAAAACGTGGCAGATCTGATGCAATTTTTTGGAGACAAACAATGCATTCTCGCATACTTAGAGACAAACTAAACAGAATTATTTCAAGATGCCAGACCCCATGTGGTCAGAATCAGAAATTGCATATAAAAATATCGAAAAAGCTCTAAATAGTCCCAGAGTGGTGTTAAAATGTAGGAAACACCAAACCATGATGAAATAAGCATTTTTTTTTAGTCTGTGGGTATGGTTGTCCTTTAAATACTGAATTTGATGCACAAACATTTTCTATCCAACAATTCATAAGCTCCTCTCCTTTACAAGTAGAATCATCAATACAAAATAGATTCATGTCTATCTACCATGTCAGTAAAGTCAACCTAAGAAACTACAAAAGTTGGCACTTTTTGAGATGATTCCTCATCTAAACAGCAGGCAAGTACCATTTTCTGTTACCTTATTTTAGTTGCCAAGTAAATTATACAGTTCTAAACACTATTTAATTCAGTTTTACTGTGCTTTTTACTGTTTGCTTTAAAAAAAAATACTGTTCTGTTGTGTCTATACGGTGGCCTGGCTATTACTACACAGTTAAAGCTCAGTGCTGTGGAACACTGAAGAGTGTCGTTTTGTGATTGCTGTAGAATATATATGACTTTGGCTATGCAGCAGGCTTAAAGGGGCACTACAGGAATCGTAAACAGAAGAATCTTACTTGGACCGAAATATAAACTTTGCCACCTCCCATTTTGTGACATCACACTCATTCCCTGCCAACACATCTCTTATTTCTTTGAGTATCTCTTCATCCCATTCCTGTTTTGCTTCCCAAAGGTGAACACCAAGGCTGCAGCACTAGCTCCTATCAATTTTAAGAGCTTATTTTTGCTTAATTATTACAGTGATTTCTGTGTTGTTGATGGCCAATAGCGGCAGCAAGTTTCCAAAACATTAAGTGGAGCAAAGTCTATCTTAAGGGATGGAGTTTATCTTACAGGCATTTTTTTAAACTACTGACAGGACAGTAGCTGTACATGAGAGCAGTGGTAGTAGTACGGACTGCCCACAGAAATGATCTAGTATTATTTTTTTCCCTTAAGTTACTGCAGGGATCATACCTGTTAATGCTCAAGAGCAGCACATGACATTACCAAATTAAGTAAGTAAGTACTAGAGATCAGCTGCCTAGAGAAGCTGATCTCTACTGCTTAGTTACTAAGACGTGTCTGCTTCTGATCTTCATGTCAAGTTGTTTTTGTTTTTTTTTTCAGTCCTCCCAGACCCCTCAGGTTTGTTTACTTTGCCCACAGAAATGCTCCATCTGTTTCAGTTTTTCCTTAATTTTTCATGGGATCTGGGTGAGCTGTTCATGACAGCGCCATGTGGTGCTAGAGTGATGTAAGCACTAGAGATCTGCTGCCTACAGAAGCTGATCTCAGATTTTACTTTGCTGTGCCTGCTTCCAATCTTCAGGTTTACTTCTGTTGCACAAGTATGCATATTCTGGAGGATACGAACTTTGAAACTCAAAAAATATGTCTATTTCGAGACTCTCATCCTCAGTGATTGGCTAGTAAACAATTCTATTAGGACAGGATCATTATGAAACAAAAATGTGGACATTCTGCAATATACTGAACGGACTGGGGCGCTGATGGCTGTCAATGACAGCAGCAAGTGTATTACTATGTGAAGTAAACACTACAGATTGACTGCCTAGAGGAACCAGTCTCAGTGCTTACTTTGGTGAGTGCCTGCTCCCAAACTTCAGGAAAAGATGCAGCTTGTCTTTTCTCCCCCCACACACTAAATATTTATGGGACATTCAGTTTTTCCTTAATTTTTTTTACAGGATCTGGGTGAGGAAGGCTGTTAATGACAGCCCCAAGTGCAGTTAAAATGTGAAGTAATCACTAGAGCTTTGCTGCACAGAGGAGCTTATCTTAATGCTTACTTTGTTGTGTCTACTTCTGATCTTCAGGAAAATATGCAAGTTGCCCCCCCCCCACACTAAATATTTACAGAATGTTCATTTTCCTTTATATATATATATATATATATATACACACACACATACAGATATATATATATATATATATATATATATACATATATATATATATATATATATATATATATATATATCTATACATATATATATATATATATATATATATATATATATATATATATATATATATATACATACAGATATATATATATATATATATATATATATATATATATACATATATATATATATATATACATACAGATATATATATATATATATATATACATACAGATATATATATATATATACATACAGATATATATATATATATATATATATATATATATATATATAGGTTCATAGGTGTGTACTAGGCTAATGGCCCTGGAGCCTTTACAAGCCTAGCCCATAGGACTACCCTAGCATCATGCCATCTGACCTTAGTTCCCAGTGCCTCTGTCGAGTAGAACCAATGGAGTGATCCTAGGGGTGAATTTTTAATTTCCCGCCCACTCATCAAAATTTCTCTTGAAGAGGGCCAGTGAAGTGCTCTTCTTGACATGTATGGGAAGTCTATTCCATAGCATGGGCAGTCTCTGGGTTATGAACCTGTCCCTCCAGCATGTTCTGTTGATTGTGGTAATGAGGTTGAGGTCTCTGGAGCATGTAGTGCAGAGGGATTGGGATTTCTTTAGATGTAGCATTTCTAACAGAGCTGGGTGAGACATGGCTTTGTAAGTCAAGCAGAGATCGCCTCTAAGTAGGCGATATGAGAAAGAGGATAGTTGGGAGTTTTTTGAGTCTGTCCATATAGGACAAGTGTTTAAGGACTAGGAGCCTCTTTGTGAGGTACTTTTGTGGCCCCTCCAGTTGTTGCAGGTGTCTCGTGAGGTACACGCCAAATGGGGCATTGTACTCGATGATTGGCCTAATGAGGGAAGAGTACAGGGAGACAATTACCTCTTTCTTCCTGGATGCAAAACCCTTAATAATGAGATGTGCCACACAGAAGGACTTTCTGACCACAGTGGCAATGTGGTGGTCAAAAGAGAGGTTGCTGTCAACCTGTGTTCCCAGATCTCTTATAACGCCTTCTGTGTTCAGTGGACTACCGTCAATGTGGTAATTCATGGGAACCGGGTTTTTCCCCAAAGTGGATGACGACCCATTTTTTGGCATTGAGCTTAAGGCCATGGTTCTGACACCAGTCGTTGGTCTCAGCGAGACCTTTCTGTAGTATGTCAACATCGCTTGGGGAATTAATAATAGCTCCCAACTTGCAATCGTCTGCAAATTTTGTCAGCCAGAGACCCTTCGTGTTGGCCTGGACTTCAGAGAAAGATACCAAACAGGAAAGGACCCAGGACCAAACTCTGTGGGACTCCACTCGTGCCTGGCTGGATGTCTGACTTGGAGTCAGCTACTTTCACACTGTGGGTTCTATCTGTGAGCCAGGTTGCAACCCACCTAGTGATATAGGGGTTGATGCCTAGCTTAGTGAGTTTTTCGATGATTCCTAAGTGAGGAATGGTATCAAAGGCCTTGGCCAGATTAAGGTAGGCTGTATGAACCACCTTGCCTTCATCCACAGCTCTGGTAACTGACTCAAAGAAGTTGACCAGGTTGACGAGGCATGATCTACCTTTCACAAAACCAAATTGTGTGGAATCCAGAGTTTGGAGATTCCCTATATTCTTGTTTATTAGGTCCATGATGATGCATTAAATAGTTTTGCATATCACACTCATCAGGCTAATGGGGCGATAGTTCCCAGGGTCTGTAGTCGCTCCTCCATTGTGGAGAGGGATGACTGTAGCAGTGCGCCATTTGGTACGGACAAAGCCTGAGGTGAAGCTGTAACTGAACAGAGCACACAGGTGAGGTGCCAGTTCACTCTGTAGTTCATGTAGAACACAGCCAGGGATATTGTCAGGTCCCACAGAATCTGTATTCTTGGCCTTGGCCAGTGCTGTTTTTAACATGTGCAGCAGTAATACTGGGTGCCTGGCACAGTGCTGTTTTAACCTGTGCAGCAGTAATACTGGGTGCCTGGCGATCTACTGGAATTGGGATTGGTCCTTGGGGGGGTAAAGCTGGCATTGAATCTGTTGGCCAGTATATTGGCAATATCTGTTGGCTCAGTATAGGAGGTACCACTGCGCAAGTGTATTGGTACATCAGTAGTTTTCCCAGTTAATGGAGGGGTAGTTGAAGTCACCCAGTATGACAGTGTTAGGTTGGACCCTAATATTCTCCAGGGTGCTTAGGAACATGGAGTGTGAGTCTTGGGACATGGTTGGGGACCTATAGCAAGCTATGATCTGAATTGCTGTCTTACCCAATATTAGCTGCACCTGAAGTATCTCTGATGCGTTATGTTGGACTACCAGTTTGGAGGTGTGCGCATCCTTTATGAATATGGAAATACCACCGCCTTTGGAGCTTCGGTCCAAGTTCTGGGGTCGAAAGGTGTGGAATGAGTTATAGCCTGGTAGTGCAGGGGTGCTTTCTGCTGCCTTGAACCAGGTCTCTGCTACAGCACAAATGTCTATGTTCTCCATTGTAAGGAGTGCTTTGAGCCAGTGGATTTTGAGATTTAGACTTCGTGTGGAGCAGCATGACCCTCAGACTGCATTTGTTTGTAGCTGTTACACACACACACACACACACACACACACACACACACACACACACACACACACACACACACACACATATTATACGCAGGTAGGTACTGAAACTTGTGTATAAATACATACAAACAAAATACAAAAACCACCACAGCAATTGGCATAAAAGAAATACTTTAATAAAGCAAAATAAGTTGCTATTACACAAATAAAAAGACAAGCACTTTCGGGTATAATCTCTTTTTCAAGTCTTAAAACTTCAACAGTTCATGTTTTCTTATAACCAATTACATAAAAAATGTAAATAAGTCATAGTTTTTTCTAAAACTCTACTGGTTGATCAAAAACTACAGCCACTCATGACATTTACTTGCTAAAAAGGTTATTACTTCTTCATTGGTCAGTATAAAATCAAATGGCCATAGACCAAATATGAAATGTAAATAAGTCATAGTTTTTGTAAAGCTGTATTGGTTAATCAAAAAAACTGCATCCAGTCATAACATTTGCATGCTAAAAGGCTGTTCCTTCTTCACTGGTAATTGTAAATACAATCGGCCAATGGTAAACACTCAAACATTTTCAAGTCATTGGTTCTAATATATAAACATGGACCGATCACATATAAAATATAAATGGACTGGAAAATCTTGGTCAGCGATGAAACGATAAGAGCGATCGTGGGTGATGCTCCAGCTTTTACCTTTAGGAACAATAAAAATTTAAAACGAATATTGTGTAAAGCATCTGCCCCAGGTCAATGAATTTATTCCAACAGG